>NC_058082.1:97712140-97944801 GCF_014858855.1 Bufo gargarizans
GGTGAGTGCAGCTGTTTCCTTTTCTCTACATTTGTGATTCATGTTTCTACTTTTGTTAATTTTCCATCTACAAGACATCTTTTCCCACAAAAAATGTCACTGCCCTTTTTTTTTAGCAGATACAAAGTAACGTGTACCACCCTTTCGTGTCCAGTAAAGAAAATAGATAGTGATGAATAGGTTTGTTTTTTAATATTAAAGAGCCAATTTTGAGACAATCGCCTGCTCGTCAGTGGAGACCACTGCCTTTACATGCAGTGATCTCCTCCACAGTATGGGGAGGAACTATCCCTAATGCCATCACTTGTCCCAATACTGTCACGGGTAAGGAAGGTAGAGAGGAAGTGCACCCCCTAAACTGCCTACTTGCACCACCCGCCCTAGGTGACGGGGCGCAACTGGGCGACGGTCCCTGACCTACGTAAGTGTAGAGCAGAGCGAACAGAGAAGGAGAGGAGCAGACAGCCAAGGCAGAAGGCGGTACACAAGACTAAGGCAAACGGATAGACAGGGATGTAGATAAGACAACAGTACCCAGTGATGGGAAAGGCAATGGCGGGTCAACTAGCTGAGGTCGTTCCGGGAGGTCATGTCAATACAAGGGATGAGGCAGGAGACGAAATCCGAGAACGAGCCGAGGTCAAATCCGAGAGATAGCGTAGGTACCAAGAGAGCGGGCAAAGCGAGGTCAGGAAACAAACAAGGTCAATACCAGAGGTCAAGTAGGAAGCAATAATAATAATACACACAGCCCTAGAGACGAAAATCACAGGCAACCTGTAGCCAGCAGGCCGCCTGTATTTATAGTGGGTAGTGAGGGTCATGTGATGTGGCCAGGGTCACATGACCGACAGACGGACGAGTCAAGCACCGAGTTATCAGCCCGGCGCTCAAGGCAGACCTAGGAGCAGGGAGCCTCCTAGCTAGTAAAGCCGCCCCGGGAACGAAGCCAAACACAGATCCTCGCTCCCGAAGCTAAGCAGCAGGTCTACGGCTGATGGGAGACCGAGTGCGCCTTCGACGCCCCGTTACACCTACAGGCTCGTTGTTTGCCGCCAGCAGATGCTGTTTACCAAGTACGATCTGCTGCCGGCAAACGATGATTTTTGTGCCAGTATGAATGATCCGTTTCACTCGTTCATGGGGTAATCGGTGTCACCTTTACACCTCCAGATAGATAATCACTAACAAGCATTCCTATAAACAGTTCTTGGCGATCATCTGGCTGAGAATTGGCCCATGTTAATGGTACTTAAGTCACTTATCACGGCAAAGATTGATTTGCAATATGTCATCTGAAACAAAAGCCTTGACTTACTAACGGCTGGTTTTGCATGGGCCGATGCACAGGAAGTTGTCAGAAAAAAAGGGAACATTCTCAATAATCGCCTGGGAATGATCAATAGTCTCCATACAGATTCATTGTTTATGGGGAGTACTTCCAGGATAATCTGCTGCTCAGAAAGGAGTTTTTACAAGCCTTTAAGAAGAGTTTTTTTTTGTTGTTTTTTTTTTATCATTATTTTCAAAGCATTTACATATCTGTAATACTTTTATACATTTGCAAGGTATTGTAAGTGTAGCTACATCAACCCAATATATGTAATATAATGAAAAAGCATCACATTATCCAAAGAACCATATGAAAGTCACAGTCAATCATGGGGGATAGCGAGACAAGGAGAGAGATGTACTAATTGTTTTGCATCCATGTCTTCCATGGGCCCCAAGTCTTTCTAAATCTATCATGAGTGTAGGTTTGCCAACTGGTGAGTTCCTGCATCCTACATATTTCCTCAACTTTGAACTTTATAAAGTTTTTGAGTGAGGTTTTTGGAAGTGTTTAGAAGCCTTTTTGCAAGTCTTGCCCATTTTTTGCAAATCTGACCAGTGTCACTTTAAGTGCTGATAACTTTAAAACGCTTTGACTTATCCAGGCCATTCTGAGATGCTACTTCTGTGCACATGGTGGTGTCTTTTCAGTCAAAGTCAATCAGAGGCTGTTGGTGTCGTTCTGATATCAGATTGGACAGCGGAAAATGGCTGTTTACTGCTGTGGATTTTAAATGTCAACTATGCTGTCACCCAATGAAACAAGCATTTGTTCCTTCATCTGACTGATTCTTGGCATATTTACATGAAATCAGCATTCTTAAGAATGGGATAATTAGACCAATAATCTTGCCACCAATCTACCCAGAAGGCCTTATAAACCCCTAAGTGACAGGAGCTATCCATGATTTACATATTGATGCCCTATCCTCACTTCAATGGGGCTGAGCTGTGCCTAGGCCACAAGACCAATGTATGGTGATGTCTCATGGAGCACCGCAAACCTCTTCATACAGCTGATCAGCAGAGGTCCTGGAGGTGAGACCTCCCACCGATCTCATATTGATGACCTATCCTGAGGATAGGTCATCAATATCTAAATCTCAGCTATCCCCTTTAGCAGACAATGAGTCCTTCTCAATACTGTTGTCTGAAAACATTGTGCCAAAATGTGATGTATTTTAACTCCTTCAGGTTTTGAGAAATTGTCTGGAAATGAGCATTGCTTACATGAACAGAGGTGTGGTTTGCAGGACAGTGGTGTGGCCTAATATGTGACATTTAGAGCCAAGTTTGTGCCACAATTCTGGCATAAAATTCTGTCTCAAACTAAGCCAACCAATACTTTGTATAAACTTAGACAAAAGTGTCTGTCCTTACACCACATCTATGATCCAGCATGAGCCGCCCTGTGATACATTTGATACAGGGCTAGAAACCCTGTCTACTCTGTTCCCATAAGCAGTGCCGCCCATCCATGGGCTCATGTACTTTCCATTTGAAACAATGGCAAGTATGGGTGCAACCCAGCAATTAGCAGCAATCTGTTCGCAGTTGGCACTGTGTGCAGTCACCCTTAGTGGTGTATCGAGAAATAGGATATGAGTCCCAGTATTCCCTGTTAACATGCATATTAGACTAAGCGGAATGCACTATATGGGTTATTTGAATAGAAACGCCTATGGTTCCAGCAATCTGTGGAGAGACAAAAAGCCAGGCAGATAAGGCCCCATGCACATTACCATGTTCATTTTGCAGTCCGCAAATTGCGGATCTGCAAAATACAGATACCAGCCATGTGCATCCCACATTTTCCCGTTCCACACATCCCGCCCTATGTTAAAAATGCCTATTTTTGTCTGCAAATTTGACAAGAATAGGGCACGTTCTATTTTTATTTTTTTTGCAGGATGGCAAATCAGATGTGGACCAAAAATATTGTTGTGTGCAACCACTGTGAATAATTGCAGTTGCTTCACAGTCTTATTTTTACCGCAAGTTTCAGTTGCAGTGTAACTCTATTGTATAAATCACTGGTGAAACCGTATATGAAACTGAATATAGACAGATGTAACAATGTAAGACATAGTAAGAACTGGAGTAGATTTGGACATGGCTGACCAAAATATATAAAGGCATGGGTGGATTATCATGACAATTTTTTTTTTTTTTTTTTATCTATTTAGTTTAGAAAGATAACATTTTATGGACAACCTCATTACGATTTGGGAATATATCAGTAGTCAATACATTAATCTTTCAAATGATCCTTTAATATTTAAGCAGATGAAAAGATGTGTACTAGGATTAAAAGGGAAAAAAATGTTACACAGTCATTGAATGGTTTACTTTACTGTAAAAGGAGTGAGATTGTGGAAAGCTCTGACGAAGTGTTACAGCAGTGGATGTGAAACCACTGCTCCAACCAACAGATTTGACTTTGAAGAGACCCCAGTGTAGGACTCCAGTGTAGGCTGAGGTCAGGGCAGGCAAACTTCATGTGAATATGTACTTCTGAGGTCGGGGCTGGCAGCATTGGGTCAAAACTCTAAACAGGCAGAGGCCAGGTCTGGCAGCAGAGTGTCAGTCGGGCAGAGGTTGGTACAGGGGCGGGCATCAGAGCAGCACAAATTTGCAGGAACTTAGTAAAATAAAGAATCAAATTGCTTAAGCCTTAAATATACACAGTTTGCAAGTCAATGACAGATAAACATTGGGATGCTTGTGTACTAATCATTTAAGAGCTAGAGAAAGCACACACCCTACTGGTGTAGAGGCCATGCTCAGCCTGTTAGCAGGAGCAGAGTTGCTCCATTGGCTGGGCCAGAAATGGGCAGCTGAGACCCAGGACCAGTGAGTGGAGAAGCACCGGTCTCGAGCCGCCACTGTAACACGCAGGAAGTTGTGATGGCTATTTTATTAATATCTTTTTAAAATGGGGGTGAAGTGTTTTTTTCTAGACAAATTATATGGAATCTTCATTTGATTGCTTGAAATGAGTTGTTGACCCAGACATCTATTTTGATTGCCATATTGGATTTGGAAAAAGTTTTTTACTTGTCCTGATATGAAGAATTATCAGTTAGAATTTTATCTAATCTGAACCTACTTACTATGTTAGTAGGACAAATAAAATTAATATTAACTATGGAAATAATGTTGTTTGTTAGGGTACTTTCACACTAGCGTTTTTCTTTTCCGGCACTGAGTTCCGTGAAAAAGGCTCAATGCCGGAAAAGAACTGATCAGGCATATCCCCATGCATTCTGAATGGAGAGTAATCAGTTCAGGATGCATCAGGATGTCTTCAGTTCAGTCATTTTGACTGATCAGGCAAAAGATAAAACCGTAGCATGCTACGTTTTTTTCTCCGGCGAAAGAAAATGAAGACTTGCCTGAATGCCGCATTTTTTTCCATAGGAATGTATTAGTGCTGGATCCGTCCTTCCGGTCTGCGCATGCACAGACCAAAAAAAAGGTGAAAAAAATAAATGCCGGATCCGTTTTCCCGGATGACACCGGAAAGACGGATTTGGCATATCAATGCATTTTTCTGACTTGGCATTTTTAAGACTGATCAGGATCCTGATCAGTCTTACAAATGCCATCGGTTGGCAGGAAGTTTTGGCGACTGAACTGCTTGCCGGATCACCCTGCTGCAAGTGTGAAAGTAGCCTCAGCTGGGAGAATTCTCTGCACGTGTTCTAAATATGCTGGTATATACAGGTGAAACTCGAAAAAATTAGAATATCGTGCAAAGTTCATTTATTTCAGTAATGCAACTTAAAAGGTGAAACTAACATATGAGATAGACTCATTACATGCAAAGCGAGATATTCCAAGCCTTTATTTGTTATAATTTGGATGATTATGGCTTACAGCTTAAGAAACCCCAAAGTCTCAATTTTGAGGTGCCCTTTGCTCAGAGGGTATGGATTAATTAGCTGACTAGAGTGTGACACTTTGAGCCTAGAATATTGACCCTTTTCACAAAATTCTAATTTTAAGCTGCATTAATGCAATTTCTTTTATTTTGCATTACTGAAATAAATGAACTTTTGCACGATATTCAAATTTTTTGAGTTTTACCTGTATATATCTGTAATAATGGCTTCTTCAAATATGCTATAGACTATAGACCATGAAATGGTCTGAAAAAGTAGCTGAACTGTTATACAGTATGAGACTACACCCTTAGGTAAGCAACATAAAAACAAACAATTTCAGAAATATTCACCTTTTCCTGTCGCAAGGAACCATAACACCCGGCATAGTAAAGGACCTTCTTCTTTTATTTTCTGAGTTGTAAATACCTAAATAAATTAAAATATACAAATGCAAATAAAAATTAAAGACAACGCGTTTCGGGAATCAACAGGTCCCCTTCATCAGGTCATGGTTGCATACCTGATGAAGATGGAGAGGACTATGGCTGAGCAGGATGGAACAGCGTCTCTCACCGGCAAGTTTATTCAAGTCTCAGGGCAACACGTGCTATTCTGAACACCACATCCATGAGGCTGTGGGTCTGTATCACCGTTGCCTCCTCCAGCTTCGTAGCCTAGACCCTCATTTACTTAATCCTCTGCCTGGACTGGGCCCTCCTTCAGCTGAGCCTAGAGATGCTGAAAAATCTTCAAGGAGACCGTTAGAATAATTTTGCAGCATGTCTCCTGCAGAATCAACCACCAAAATATGAACATGTTTATGAATACAGTCTACAGACTCTAAAAATACAGGCGGATAATGTGAAGGCGTTATACCGTGCTAGTTTCTCCAGCTATCACCTAAAAGACTATAAACAGCCTACAGCTATTTAACAAAAGCTGATAACCATCAACGCAAAGATACAAACATCATATTTATCTACACCTGGCAGACTCCGCCATCAGTGCTTCCCAAGGCAAAGAAGAAACTGCAATATCAGGGCATGTTCGACTAGTGCTCTGTAAATTTATGAATGGTCTTTCTAAAGAAAGTGAAATAAATGTAAAAAAAAACAAAAACCTTGACCTGTTGATCCCCGAAACGCGACGTCGTTCATTTTTATTTGTATATTATTTGATTTATGTATTTACAACTGAGAAAATAAAAGAAGATTCTTTCCTATGCCAGTTGTTATGGTTCCTTGCGCCAGGAAAAGGTGAATATTTCTGAAGCGGTTTCCGTCTTTCTGGGAATTTGGGAACCTCTACCTCAAGGCCGCCCACCTTGGCAGCATACCTAGCAACCAGGTTTTACATCCTAACAAGCCGACAATAGTGTTGTGCCTATTCCAGCACAACCACAAAAGGTGAGCCTCCATTTTTGGAGTAATATTCTTCTTCTTGGGACATACTTACCCTACGGAGCGCCTTTTGTCTCTGGTTATACAGTGACCCTTATCCTACATTGGATAAAAACAAACCATGACACCGTTTTTTTTTTTTATTTGATGTAATCTTTATAAAAACATAAATTGTACATTCACTTTAATTTGCCCCATAATTATTTTTGTAAAAAGCTACGACACAAAACTACCACCACTCAAAAAGTTGCGTATATTAGTTGGCAACTGTAATTATCGCACTTAAAACAAATTAGATTTTATGCTGTAGATTAGGAGAGCATTTATTGTGATACATCTGCTCCAGGCGTAACATCTGGAGTTTCCTTTTTAACCCCCAAAAATGGCAGAAAACACTAATGCAAAAAATGCTGCAATCCCTCCACACTACTAAATACCTACTGTAAATGTGAAAGCATTTTAAACCCTAGTCTCTCCAAACTTCATAACTTAGGACAATACACATCTCCTTATCCAAGCTGAGGAATCATAATGAGGTAAGTTAAATAAAAATCTGCTTTAGGGCTCATGCACACAAACGTATTTTCATTCCATGTCCATTAAAATACTTTATCGTTCACTCTTTTTATATCACTGTCCATTCAACATTCATTTTGCTTAGTGAACTGGGGGCTTTGGCCAATAACATTACAAGCCGGGGAAGCGGCTGCTTTGGGGCCCTGACCCAGAAGGGGGCCCATCCAGGAGGAGATGGACTAAAAGATTTTGTCAGGGCCCCCTCAACAGTATTATACAATGAAATGATATACAGTGACAGTATAGACAGTGTAGAAAACGGATGGAACAGCTGCCGGGCCTGGTCTGAGAGAGCGATCTTTACTAGCCAGAGGAATGGGGGCAGCATGAAAGGAAGAGGTTGAGAAAAAATTACTGGGGGAAGGGGGCCCCATTCAAAAATTTGCAGTGGGACCCAGTCATTTCTAGCTACGCCACTGATTACACAGCAGTATTTTGGGCAACATTTGTAAGCCAAAAGTGGGGGCCCAAAACATGTTCTCTGTATTTGTTCCTCTCCTAGTTTTGGCCAAAATGTACATACAAGTTTGAAAGTGGGTATAAAAAAAACCTATAAAACTTTAAACTCCTGTCCCCATTCTCTGTTTTGGCTGTGTTTCCACATTCAGGTCTTCTGATGCAGTTTTTGAAGCCAAAACCAGGAGTGAATTAAAAAAATAGGTGAGATAATATCGGTTAAAGCTAGGAAGGGGGGTCAGAAATTTGTAACTTTGTTTGCAACAATCTTTAAGAAAAGCAGAAGAGTCTGAAGATTTGTGTGCACGTTTCCCGTTTTCTCCTATTAGTCTAGTAAAATGCTTTAACTGTTTTATATAAGGTCCTTTTATTTATTTTTTTAAATCTTTTTGTAGTTTTTATGTACTTTTCATATTAAGGTGTAAAACCAAAATAAGTTTGGTCCTTATATGCTCTGACGGCTAGTGAGTGAAGTGTGTACGTCTGGGAACCTATTGGAAAGGAACATAGTAGGTGGTGGTAGTGAGTTGTGGGTCTGGGGTATGTGGACTGTTTTGGGGTGAGGTTGAGGGTGAATTCATACAGATGCAACACAGACGTCACATGGATGTTATGTTACGGTTGTGTGAATGCACCCTAAATCACACTGAGGGTCATTTACAAACACCGGCATATTACAGTCTTTGTTTCCCCTCTGCACTTCCAGAGGATTTGGCTAATTTGGCCCTCGCCTCGTCATAAATTAGGCTCACCTCTGACCCTCACTATGTACTCATTCAAATGAATGGGTCTGCGGAAAACACAGACCACCCACGGACATGTGTAGTCCATGTAAAAACGTGTTGGTATTTCAGTGTCTGGAAGTTTTTCTGTCCTTTATGCTCATCAGTGACTGCAAGTGCCAAGTGCTATTTTCTGAAGTGGAAGTCGTTAATGAATTAGAAAATTGGGAAGAGTCCACCAATAGCTGTAGGGTGTGGTTCTCCTTTTAAAACGATGTCAACTTTAATGAAGGACTATTATTATGATGGGTGGTGTATTTCTGCTTGATGCCAAGGGAACAGTTTTATTGATGTAAACAAGTGGCAATAGTTCATATATTTCTAGATAGTATAGACTACGCCAGTTTAGTTTGGCATAAACCGGATCCTCACCACTTTCTTTGAACAGCAACCTCTGTAAATACCGGACATTTTGGCATAAGTCACGTTGTAAAGAAAAACAGTTTCTTCCATATCTGAAAAAGATTATAAACTTTAAGCCACTGTCCGATCAGCCATTCCTTTCTTACAATGTGAGCAGTTTTTATGGTTACTTTTTTATGTTTTGTTAGCCCCTCAGACCTACAGTTAAGTCTCCCATACTATAGCATATCATAATGACAGATCTGCTGTGGGCTAAAAACTGCAATGCATATGTCATTTTGAAATGCCCCCCTACATAACATTATCTGCCAAGTTTGACAATGACCACAACTGCATCAGACTTCTTAGGGGGGGTTGATTTTATTTTTGTTAAAGCATAGCATTTTCTTTGCAGAGTTTTTGCGACTAGATATTTCATGCTGTTAGGAAATTATAAAGCACAGTTATTTCTTTATTTTATGTGGTGTTCCTAGACCATTTCATTGCATTTTTTTAAAATCTCAGCATGCTCTAGGTGTGTTTCCCCCCCCCCCCCATAAACGTAGGTTAAAAAGTCTGGAAAGAAACATTTCTCAACCCCCCCCCCCTCCCCCCCCCCCACATATGCCTGGGCCCTCACCGGTAATATACTTACCCCACTCACCGGCGCCGCTACTGGCCCCCCGCAGCGTCGCTGCTGCTTCTCCTTGCACAGGGATGAAAACATCCGGTGGCGGGGGGGGGGGGGGCCTCCCTAGCATCGCAGGTAACTCTAGGGAGGCTCGTCCCCGTCCCGGCCTGCCATTGTCTTTCCTCCCTCCCCCCAACACTGGATGTTTTCAACCGTGTGCAGGGAGAAGCAACAGCAGTGTTGCAGGGACCAGGAGCTCCACGGGGGGGGGGGGGGTTTAAGTATATTACCGGTGAATGGGCCCGGCACATGTGGGGGGGGGGGGGGGGTTGAGAAATTAGATAACCCCTTTAGAAACTGCATTCAAAAATACTTACTAGAATTTCATGATGTTTTTTACAAGTCAAAAAATGCAAAGTAAAAGAAGGCTAAGGGCCGCTTCACACGAGCGGATGCCGTGCGTGGCATCCGCTCCGTGAAAGAGTGCCAAGACCCGCTGCAGACTGCAGAGGCACGGAGCGGTAACATGACTGTTAATGCTCCGTGCCTCTCTGTGATCTCTTTACTACGAAATCACAGTTGTCACTGTGATTTCGTAGTAAAGAGATCACAGAGAGGCACGGAGCATTAACAGTCATGTTACCGCTCCGTGCCTCTGCAGTCTGCAGCGGGTCTTGGCACTCTTTCACGGAGCGGATGCCACGCACGGCATCCGCTCGTGTGAAGCGGCCCTAAAGCTACACAACGTTCTTGGTTGCACAAGTATCGCAGTTTAGTAGGGCAACTATAGAAATGAATGGGTCACAGCACAACTTCCAAGTGTTACACAATCACAGCCCCAGAATGGCAAAAATTACAACTTTGTTGCATTTTTGGGGATTCTGTTGTTGTGATCGTTGCGCTATGACCCCATTCATTTGTAATTGCGGCCCTGCTACACTGCATAACAGTTTATAGATGTAAATTTGAAAAAGTTATAGGGGTCAGAATATGGTGATGCAAAGAAAAAAATTAATTTTTTCCAAATGTATTTCTTTAGGTGTTAAGACATACCAAAAACCACAAAAATGTGGTTTCACTGTAATCATACTGACTCGGAGAATGAGGGTCAGTTTTATCACGTAGGGAACACCTTAAAAACGAAACCCTTAAAGCTGGGAATATTTTTATTTATTTATTTATTTATTTATTTATTTTTTTTATTTTTTTTTATTCCACCCCATTTGGAATTTTTTCTAGCTTCCCACTAAATGGTAAACAATATTAAATGGTTCTATTAGAAAGTACAACTTGTCCTGCAAAAAAAAAGTCCTCATAAATGTGTGTGAACAGAAAAAATAAATAAAAGTTATGGCTTCAGGAAGGCAAGGAGTAAAAAATTAAAATGGAAAAACGGAAAGTCATTTGGTCGGATTAAAGGGGTTGTCTGACCGTTTAATACTGATGTTCTATCCTCAGGATAGATCTTCAGTATGTGATCGGTGGCAGTCTGACTCCTGGCACTCCTGCCGATAAGCTGTTTGAAGAGCGCCGAGTGTTGCAGCCTTTTTCTAGGCCAATGATGCCACATTCATTGGTCACATGGCCTAGGCGCAGCTCAGTCCCATTTTGGTGAAAGGGGCTAGGATGCAGTAGCAAGCACAGCCGCGCTATCCAATGGATGGCACTGTGCTTGGTAAGCAAACAGCTGATGAGCAGGGGTGCTGGGTGTTGACCCCTACCAGTCAGATACTGATGACCTGTCCCAAGGATAAGTCATCAGTAGTATAGAAAATACTTGAAGGATTATTACTATCAGGTATCACATTTAGTTTGGAATTATCAATTTTAAAGCATAGCTACAAAAACAAGATATGAAAGGCTCTATATGTAAATCGTGTAAAAAATGTGTCTGCATACTATGCTGCTGCTGCCCCATTCAGCAATGAGTGACCACCTGCTGTGTATCAGCATGTTTACATGCAGCCCATCGATCACACGACAGGAAGTATCTGTATTCTTTGATCCCTCTATTAGCCAATTGGCGTAATAATTTTTTGTGCCTTTAGATTGAATAGACGAGTGGACCTGTCCTCATACTAATGTAAACCAGTGCAGAAATACCACGTTCCTTTGTGGAGATACCGTAAGTTGCAAAGAGGTATCTCCCAAGAAATAAAGCCTTGTCAGCACCACCTATTGGAAATGGCTTCCTACGAGTCAAAATCTGACTTTGCAACAGGCCTTGGGATTTGACGAGGTAATAAAGGCAAGACAGATAGCCATCTGTATACAATTGTTTCTGGGGGGCTTCGTCAGTACGATGCCCTGAAGGAACTTAAGCAAGCTGCTGAATCTCCTTAAATAGGTGGCACTGGCGAGACAGTGCTTTTTCTTGGAGATACCTATTTACATGTTCATTTCCCATGGAGCATTGCCAATGAGTCTCCATACCATAGAGTACTTCCAGTATGTCTCCATACAGGACTGGTATCTTTAAGGAGATTCAGCACCCTGCCTAAGCTGCTTCTAAGGCACTGAGCCAGCCAAAATCCTACTCCATACTGATGAGGGGCAAGCACCCGGAAACAGCTGTCTACGGATGGATATCTGACTTGGCTATATTCTATTATCAAATCCCAAGGCTTGTTGGAAAGTCATATCTTGACTTATAGGGGCCACTTCTAATAGGTGGTACTAGTCAGATGGTTCTCTTTCTTGGGAGATACCTTTTTGCAACTTATCTCCACAAAGGAACGTGGTAGTTCTGCACTGGTTTACATTGGAATGAGGACAGGTCCACTTTTCTTTTCAGTCTAAGCACAAAAAAAATGATTGTGCCAATTGGCTAATAGCAGGGATCAAAGGAGATAAGTTGAGCATATAAGCTGGGACGTCTGCAACACTGCTACTCTATTGTCCCCTGGACAACACTTCCTGCCTCAGATGTACATTGTCATAGAGATTAAAGGGGTTGTCTCATCATAGACAATGGGGGCATATCGCTAGGATATGCCCCCATTGTCTTATAGGTGCGGGTCTCAACCCTGGGACTCACACCTATATAGAGAACGAAGCCCCGGAAGGTGGTGGCTGGAGGACTCTGGTCCGGCCACCACCAAGCCAGCTCCTCATATGGAAGCGTACCGAGCATGCACGACCCCCGCTCCCATTCACTTCTATTGGGGCAACGGAAATAGCTGAGCCAGCGCTCAACTATTTTCGCCGGCCCCATAAAAAATGAATGGAGGGCGCATGCGCAGTGTGCCCTCCTTCACTTGCAGGGCTCCGTTCTCGATATTGGTGCGGGTCCCAGCGGTGGGTCCCGCACCTATAAGACAATGGGGGCATATTCTAGAGATATGCTCCCATTGTCCATGATGAGACAACCCCTTTAAAATCAACCTCCTATGGTAAATGTAGCACCATGTGCATTGACTAACCTTACGACCATGATTTTTATGGCCATGACCGATGAAGATCAAGAAAAGATCCTGTTGCATCATTATGATCACTTGGAGAGAAGAAGACCGGCACTTCGCAGGGATGTAGATCAAAAAGGATGATTTATTTGGTCACATATTAAAGTGGCATAGTGACGCGTTTCAGCACTGGTGTGCTTTCATCAGACTGCAATGAAACATCTTATACTCAAGCTATTTATACACAAATGAAACACTAAGGAACTGACCTCATCAGAGGAACTCCGCCTCCCTCATTAAACATAAAATTTGCATGTTGAATATATCACAATGAAAAATTTGCAATGAAAAATTCGCTTCCACTCTGCACTGGCGAAGATTTTCAATCAAATATAGTCCATTTTTGCAGTGATTAGTCACGCTGAAGAAAGAAAGAAATATATTTATCAAACTCCATAAGGCCGGATGCCTCATAGGAAGCAGGACACATTGTATTCACGATTGAGGCCCCTGGGCTCCATTGTCTGCAAACGATGGATCCAGTAAGGCTACTTTCACACCTGCGTTCGGAGTGGATCCGTCTGGTATCTGCACAGACGGATCCGCACTTATAATGCAAACGCTTAGATCCGTTCAGAACGGATCCGTTTGCATTACCATGAACAAACTGATCCGTTTTGACTTTACATTGAAAGTCAATGGGGGACGGATCCGTTTGAAAATTGAGCCATACTGTGTCAACTTTAAACAGATCCGTCCCCATTGACTTGCATTGTAAGTCTGGACGGATCCGTTTGCCTCCGCACGGCCAGGCGGACATCCGAACGCTGCAAGCAGCGTTCAGGAGTCCGCCTGCTGAGCAGAGCGGAGGCTGAACGCTGCCAGACTGATGCATTCTGAGCGGATCCGCATCCACTCAGAATGCATTAGGGCTGGACGGATGCGTTCGGGGCCGCTTGTGAGAGCCTTCAAACGGAGCTCACAAGCGGACACCCGAACGCAAGTGTGAAAGTAGCCTAAGCCTCTCTTTTCAATAACAATTTATTTCTATCACCCCCTCGACGAGGTAATGATACATCTTCAATGATTTGATACCTCAACTGCAAAATATTATGGTATTGGAAGTAATAAATTCTGTTTACGGATAGTACATTTGTGCAAGCGGGCCTTCATGTACTGTGATTCTGTTTTTTACAAGCTGTTTATTGCAAATGCACTTGTGTACAGTGCATTTTCCACCTTCTTTTATCACATTTCTGGAATACATAGCGGGATTCTTATCTCACAGGTCAATGACTCAGCACATCTCTGGTTTCACTGAACACTTAGTATGATCTTTGTAATATATTTATATTACCTATTTGAAAAAAAAACTGTTGTCCTTAGTGGAAAAAAAAAACATCAGTAATGATGAAAGTCACATTGCCAAAACGTTTCTATTCAAAAGGGTTTTCCAGGAGTTTCCTATCAATAGGTCATTAGTATCTGATCTGTGGAGGTCGTGACACCCGGGACCCCCACCAATCAGCTCTCTGCAAACCAAGCATAGCGCCGTACATTGTATAGCGGCTGTGCCTGGTATCGCATTCACTTCATTGGGGCTGAACTGCTCCTAGGCCATGTGAACGATGAACGTGATTGCCTAGGGAGAGAAGGCTGTGGCACTACTGTTAGTGATCGGTCGGGGTCCAGGGTGTCGTACCGTCACCCATCAGATACTAATAGGTCATCTGTGTAAAACTCCCGGAAAACCCCTTTAAATTATCTGCTTATTTTATAGCATCCGTATACGTGCTACTACCGTAGCTGTCCTAATTACTGCATAGCCCCTATATACTTCTTACTGCATCTGTATACTTGTTACTGTGTTTGTAAACTTTTTGCTGCATCTTATTTGATACCACGGCTGTGTACTAGAGCTGCAACATATTGGGAATTACCTGGATTTATTCATTGTTGTTACTAATAAGATGTGGTCAGATTGTCATCTAAAGGCTTTTTTACATGGCCCGATCTTGTCAGCAAGTTTCTGCTGCCGGCAAACAATGTTTTAGGCTACTTTCACACCAGCGTTTTTGCTGGATCAGCACAAACGCTTCCGTCACGATAATACAACTGTCTGCGTCCGTTCTGAACGGATCCGGTTGTATTATCTTTAAAGGGTAACTGTCATATATTTTTTATTTGCTAGTTTATTACAGCTAGGCATTTATACCCGAGTTAGTCTCAATAATTGCTAAAAGATCTGTAATTACCTTATAATAACAGCTTTTATTAATGTCCTCTGCCCCTTTCCACTGCTCCTTTATAAGACATTTGCTATGGCTTGTCTGTCTCTGGCTAAGAAGACAGGAAGACAGAGGGGCGGTCCTTCACACTGCATGCCTGCATTAGGCTTCAGAGCTAGGAGGTGTGTCTCTCAGTAATCCAATCTGATTGGCTGGCAGGGAGCTGCTGGCTACAGCAAGTGTGTATGGGAAGTGAGGGAAAGCAGTTTTGGCCTCAGAACTGTCAGAGGAGCCATCTTGATAAGGTCCTCATATTGTAAATGTTTAAACGGTCGTAACTAATGGAAAAACTCAAGGAAAACAGTGGTATGTGAAGAAACTAAAGATTGCGTTATGCATAATGCTGTTGCAGCAGTAACATATGCATAAATAGATTTTTTTTTATAAAAACATGACAGTTACCCTTTAAGATGGCCATCACGGATCCGTCATGAACACCATTAAAAGTCAATATGGGACGTATCAGTTTTTTATTGTGTCCGAGAAAAAGTATCCGTCCCCATTGACTTACATTGTGAGTCATGATGGATCCATCTTGCTTCGCACCAGATCGCAGACAGAAAACGCTGCTTGCATTCTGGTGCACTCCATTTTGTTCAGTTGTTTTGTCCCCATAGACGATGAATGGGGACAAAACTGAAGCGTTTTCCTCCCACTATTGAGATCCTATGATGGATCTCAATAGCGGAAAAGGTAAAGCGCAGATGTGGACGTAGCCTTAGGTGTGGATCCGTCTGGTATCCGTTAGCCGGTGCATGCGCATTAATTACTGTGATGCTGTACAAGGAACAGGTATCGCAGTGCGCATGCGCCGGCCGACGGGCTGAGTGCACAGGTGTGGGATCTCAGCGAAACAAGAAGTAGATGGGCGGTCAGAGGGAAAGAATGGGCGGGGGTGGAGCGACAATAAGGCTGGGCACCTACCAGGGTAATGCTGCCCTTGCGAGCCTCATTTGCATATGCTACTAAGTTGTTTTTTGTTGGTTTTATAAGTCCAGGATTGCTCATAAAAGTAACGTTTTTATTAACTGTAAGGCTGCTAGAAACCTATGGGAAGGGTTAAAAAGGTGAAACTTTGATGACAGACTCCCTTTAATCTAGCTTGAAATAGCAGCTTTCCTATTACTGTTCTCTTTTCTTTTCTTTTTTTTTGTAAGTTCATATGCCACAGTATACATACAATAGGATCTCTATCTAACTGGAGTTAATATATTTCATTCATTAATACTTTTATTTATGACCAATATCTAAATTATTTCAGGCATCTCCATAGTAAATGTATCAACCCTGTGTGTTCCTCTTTACACCTTCGTCTGTTTCTTTTAACCCCATTTTCATCCAGAGAAACAGATCAGTTATATATTTTTTTCACATTTTTAGTGGTCTGCTCATGCGCAGACCGGAAGGACTGATCCGGCATTGCAGTATTTTTTATGCCACATCCGGCACAAATACATTTCAATGTAAATTAATGCTGGATACTGCATTCCGGCAACTGATCCGGATTTTTGGACGGAGATGATACCGCAGCATGCTGTGGTATTTACTCCGTCCAAAATGCAGTTCAGTGACTGAACTGAAGACATCCTGATGAATCCTGAACAGATTCCTCTCCATTCAGAATGCACGGGATGAAACTGATCAGTTCTTTTCCGGTCATAGGGCCCTATGACCGGAACTCAGTGCCGGACAAGAAAACCGCTAGTGTGAAAGTACCCTAACAGAACTGGTGAATGATGCAACCTGTGTAACAAAAAGAACTGGGAGACTCTCTAAGAGGCAGTAAAAGACACCCTCAAAGGGCAACTATCTATATCCTTCCATATTTTATCCTCCATCACTCCAACCTCTCCTTCCCACTTTACCTTTGAGAGCACCCTTAGTTTCCTGTGTAATATCAATTCCTTGACACTCTGACCTTCTTTACTGTCTGAGGAAGGTGATGAGCTTATTGCTTTCTTAAATCACAAATACTTATAAAAATCCCTCTGTGAAATCCCATATTCCCTTACGAATGTGCCAAAATTCTTCAATACATCACCATCAAATAAGTGACAGTACATATATACCCTTTTGCTCCCAATTAACATATTGTTAATTTTTTTGTATTTCTTGTAAATGTAAATTATTCCATTTTGGTTTATAATCTGAATAACCATTTATTCCCATTATCTTTTTAACCTCTTCCCATATTTTATTCATTAAACTCAATACCGATATTGATTCTTGATTTGCCTTATCCCCCATTCAACTCGGTCTTTACAGGGAGTGCAGAATTATTAGGCAAATGAGTATTTTGACCACATCATCCTCTTTATGCAAGTTGTCTTACTCCAAGCTGTATAAGCTCGAAAGCCTACTACCAATTAAGCATATTAGGTGATGTGCATCTCTGTAATGAGAAGGGGTGTGGTCTAATGACATCAACTCCCTATATCAGGTGTGCATAATTATTAGGCAACTTCCTTTCCTTTGGCAAAATGGGTCAAAAGAAGGACTTGACAGGCTCAGAAAAGTCAAAAATAGTGAGATATCTTGCAGAGGGATGCAGCACTCTTAAAATTGCAAAGCTTCTGAAGCGTGATCATCGAACAATCAAGCGTTTCATTCAAAATAGTCAACAGGGTCGCAAGAAGCGTGTGGAAAAACCAAGGCGCAAAATAACTGCCCATGAACTGAGAAAAGTCAAGCGTGCAGCTGCCAAGATGCCACTTGCCACCAGTTTGGCCATATTTCAGAGCTGCAACATCACTGGAGTGCCCAAAAGCACAAGGTGTGCAATACTCAGAGACATGGCCAAGGTAAGAAAAGCTGAAAGACGACCACCACTGAACAAGACACACAAGCTGAAACGTCAAGACTGGGCCAAGAAATATCTCAAGACTGATTTTTCTAAGGTTTTATGGACTGATGAAATGAGAGTGAGTCTTGATGGGCCAGATGGATGGGCCCGTGGCTGGATTGGTAAAGGGCAGAGAGCTCCAGTCCGACTCAGACGCCAGCAAGGTGGAGGTGGAGTACTGGTTTGGGCTGGTATCATCAAAGATGAGCTTGTGGGGCCTTTTCTGGTTGAGGATGGAGTCAAGCTCAACTCCCAGTCCTACTGCCAGTTTCTGGAAGACACCTTCTTCAAGCAGTGGTACAGGAAGAATTCTGCATCCTTCAAGAAAAACATGATTTTCATGCAGGACAATGCTCCATCACACGCGTCCAAATACTCCACAGCGTGGCTGGCAAGAAAGGGTATAAAAGAAGAAAATCTAATGACATGGCCTCCTTGTTCACATGATCTGAACCCCATTGAGAACCTGTGGTCCATCATCAAATGTGAGATTTACAAGGAGGGAAAACAGTACACCTCTCTGAACAGTGTCTGGGAGGCTGTGGTTGCTGCTGCACGCAATGTTGATGGTGAACAGATCAAAACACTGACAGAATCCATGGATGGCAGGCTTTTGAGTGTCCTTGCAAAGAAAGGTGGCTATATTGGTCACTGATTTTGTTTTTGTTTTGTTTTTGAATGTCAGAAATGTATATTTGTGAATGTTGAAATGTTATATTGGTTTCACTGGTAAAAATAAATAATTGAAATGGGTATATATTTGTTTTTTGTTAAGTTGCCTAATAATTATGCACAATAATAGTCACCTGCACACACAGATATCCCCCTAAAATAGCTAAAACTAAAAACAAACTAAAAACTACTTCCAAAAATATTCAGCTTTGATATTAATGAGTTTTTTGGGTTCATTGAGAACATGGTTGTTGTTCAATAATAAAATTAATCCTCAAAAATACAACTTGCCTAATAATTCTGCACTCCCTGTATAATATCATTAACCTCAAAGTTTTCACGGATTGTTGTTATCACTGGAAAGACACAAAAACTTCCATATCTCAGGTATATAAACAGATCAAAGATAAATTGGTCAACTCGACACATTTTAAAAGTGAAAAGCAGTGGGAATTAGAGATAGGAAACGGCACTAGTATTAATTGGGCGGGGGTATATAAAAATATAAATTGGGCAGCTATATCTGCCAACTTTAGACTTCTACAATTTAAAATTGTTCACAGGTTAGGTATTACACCCCACTACAAATTGAAAGGATGTATGGGAAAACAGAATCTAAGTGCCCTAAATGCCAAATAGGCCAGGCCAATTTCATGCATATGATATTGAGCTGCTCAAAAATTCAGAAGTACTGGGGAGAAATTTATAAGTTACTGGCTAGCAAACTGGATAACTTCCCGGAAAAGGGAATTGAACTTGCAGTATTGAGAACTCTTGGAGCTGAGGATATTAATGGACACAAGTTTGCGGCCTGGCTGAAAGGTATGTTACTAGCCAGAGTTATAATCGCAAGAAAATGGGGCTCCTGGGACTCCCCTACCATAACAGAATGGGAAAATTTGATGGACAAGACTAGAATCTATGAAAAAAATCTGTCTATCAAAAAAACAGTTATCACGCTGGAAAAGGATATGGGCGAACTGGACATAGTCGAAGGAGTCAGGCCGGCAGTCCCTACACTCTACGCTTGATTTATACTATATACGTGGCTACATGAGAATTTCGGAAAGCCCGGTGGCAGGGAGGCTAAAAACCAGAAGGAACTGGGAAGGGTTGGGGCTTTATTTAAAGGCTGCATGCATTTTAATGTAATGTTTAAAAGGAACCTGTCACCATGATTTTGCGCATAGAGCTGGGGACATGGGCTGCTAGATGGCCGCTAGCACATCTGCAGTACCCAGGTCCCATAGCTCTCTGCGCTTTTATTGTGTTAAAAAACTGTTTTGAGTGATATGCAAATTACCTGATATGAGTCCTGTAGCCAGAGATGAGTCAAGCGGAAAAGAACCCAGCACCGCCCAGCGTCCTCCGAATCTCCTCCTTGCTGGCTGACGTCACAGAGCTGGAGCGCCGAAATCTAGCGCATGCGTAGTTTGTTCCCTGTGCTGATGCCAGTACAGGGAATGAACATGATGCCGACACTGCGCATGCGCTAGCTCGCGCATCGCGAGATTTCGCCGCTCCAGCTCTGTGACGTCATCCGGCACGGAGGAGATTCGGAGGACGCGGGGCGGTGCTGGGCTCCTTTCCGCTTGACTCATCTCCGGCTACAGGACTCATATCAGGTAATTTGCATATCACTCAAAACTGTTTTTTAACACAATAAAAGCGCAGAGAGCTATGGGACCTGGGTATTGCAGATGTGCTAGTGGCCATCTAGCAGCCCATGTCCCCAGCTCTATGCGCAAAATCATGGTGACAGGTTCCTTTAAGTTGAACATCTTATTGGTATGTATATGAAAGATGCACGCAATAATTGGAAACCTCAAAGTTGTTTATGTGAATAAATTGTGCAACCAAATCAGAAACACACCTATTTAGAAGTGTTAACCCCCACAGTTTTTTCCTGATATTTGTAATATTTCATTTCTGATTCTCACCCTTTTACTTTTCCATATAAATTCTCTAGTTATATTGTCTATTATCTTAAAGATACTTTGGAGTCATACTGTTACGTTTTGAACCACAAAAATAATCTCAGGGGAATTTATATATATTTTTTAAACAAGTGAATGTATCCCATCTTAGGGCTCTTTCACACTTGCGTTGTAATTCCGGCAAATGGAGTACACGCCGGATCCGGAAAAACGCAAGTGAACTGAAAGCATTTGCGTTCAGTGTTACTATGGCAGCCAGGACGCTATTAAAGTCCTGGTTGCCATAGTAGTAGTGGGGAGCGGGGGAGCAGTATACTTGCAGTCTGTGCGGTTCCCGGGACGCTCCAGAATGACGTCAGAGTGCCCCATGCGCATGGATGACGTGCCATGCGATCACGTCATCCATGCGCGTGGGGCGCCCTGACGTCACTCTGGAGCGCCCCGGGAGCCGCACGGACGGTAAGTATACTGCTCCCCACTACACTTTACCATGGCTGCCAGGACTTTAGCGTCCCGGCAGCCATGGTAACCATTCAGAAAAAGCTAAACGTCGGATCCGGCAATGCGCCGAAACGACGTTTAGCTTAAGGCCGGATCCGGATTAATGCCTTTCAATGGGCATTAATTCCGGATCCGGCCTTGCGGCAAGTGTTCAGGATCTTTGGCCGGAGCAAAAAGCGCAGCATGCTGCGGTATTTTCTCCGGCCAAAAAACGTTCCGGTCCTGAACTGAAGACATCCTGATGCATCCTGAACGGATTTCTCTCCATTCAGAATGCATTAGGATAAAACTGATCAGGATTCTTCCGGCATAGAGCCCCGACGACGGAACTCTATGCCGGAAGAAAAGAACGCAAGTGTGAAAGAGCCCTTAGACAGTGGTGACCTACGCCATATATTAGATTTATTCCTTAACTTACTTATCAGATGGAGAACATTTAACCTAATATATTCATCTACATTTAATGTAATATACCGTAAACTCCCAAATATTTAATACTACCTTCCCTCCCAACTGCTTCAGTGTTTATCCTCTTTTTATTCTATCCCAAAGTCATTAAGAGCAATTTGCCCCAGTTTATCTCTAACCATGAGAAAGTCCTAATAATGCTCACCACTTCCCCAATACCAGTATCCAAATCTCCCAAAAAAGTAAAATATCATCCACGTATAATGCAATTTTGTCTTCGATATTACCATATAGGAAACCTTTTATTATTTTATTTTCCCTTATTATATTGGCTATAGGTTCTACAGATAATGTGAAGAGCAACAGAGATGGTGGACATCCTTGCCTAGTTCCCCTAGTAAGGGAAAAAGGCATTGATGCTGCCCCATCTACCGTCACCTTTGCCCTAGGATTTGTATAGATTAACTTAATCCAATTTATAAAATTATTTCCAGAACCAAAATCCTTTAGGACTCCCTATAAAAAAAATAGCAATTTTCACTTTACACAGTTTGCTGCACTAATTTCTGCAAAACACCTGTGGCATCAAAATGCTCACGCTCTTCAAATGCGACATGGCATCTAAAAATGAAATGGCGCTCCTTCCCTTTTGCGCCCTGTGGTGTGCCAACCACATATGGGGTGTTGCCGTATTCAGGAGATAATGTGTAACAAATTGTGGAGTACTTTTTCTCCTATTACCCTTGTAAAAATAAATGGGAGTTAAACAGCATTTTATTGGAAAGAATTAAATTTTTTCTTTTTTGCAGGTGTTTCTATATTCTGTGAAACCAGGGCTGTGGAGTCGGAGGCAATTTTGGGAACCTGGAGTCGGCAAAAATGAACCGACTTAGACTCCTACTAAATTTAAATTGGAATAAAAAAAAAAAGCAAGTTTAAATGTCCCAATTCACAAAAAGTTATAATTAAAGGGAATAATCTGTCACCTGCTTTTAGCATTTTAAGCTTTCAACATTGCACCTGCACGATCATCAAGCTCCTGAGGCAACAGCGCTCAGATTACGTCACTGGGCTCGGCGCATGCCCAGTGAAACTTTTGAGGCTGTTGTCCTTAGGAGCTTGGTGATTGCGCAGGTGGTACTGCGCCTGTGCAAGATTTCTGGCGGCCGACAGGAAGAAGAACGGGGCATTTCTTGAAGGTAGATAACGTGGCGAGGGGGCTGAACCGTTTGCCGGGGCTATGGGAGGTTATTTCAGGATCAGGAGGCGTTCTTGGGCTTCAAATTAAGGCGGGCTGGGCACTGCAGGGGGGCGTCACTGGGTTCCAGAGAGGAAAAAATACGCCCCACTGGGCACCTTGGAGCTTCATTAGCATATCATAAAAAGGGCTTTTTTATCCAAAGGACAAAACAAAATAAAGTAAGAAGAAGATTGCAGGAAATAAGGTACTTTAGTGAACATGGAGATGGTGACAGCTTAAAATGCTAAAAACTGGTGACAGATTCCCTTTAATTACTTTTCTACTGTTATAATAAAGGCCAATGCATGCAGTGCTTCACGTTACCGCAAAACAAACACGTTAAGTGACCATGAAGAAGCATGCTTTTCATATGCTTCACTATATGGCAAGGAACGCACAGTTAAGGAGTGGCAATACTTATACTTTCCATTGTGTTGTGTTCCGCTGTTACAGGGAACGCAACGCCCATGGTTAACCTAGCCTCTCACTGATAACTGCCCTGTGTGAAACATCTGTTGGATCACCAGGTTGATGCATCCTTGTGTGTGATCTCTTCGGTGGTATCTACAGCCTGTTCTAACAATACCCCTTGAAGAAATCCTTTAAGGGTGTAGTTTCCAAATGGGGTCCCTCTTTTGGGGTTCCACTATAGGCGTACCTCAAGGTTTCTTCAAATGAGACATGGTACCCAAAAACCATTCCAGCAAAATCTGCCCTCAATAAACCATATGATGCACTTTCCCTTCTGAGCCCTGCCGTGTGCCCATACAGCAGTTTATTACCACACATGGGGTGTTTCTGTAAACTGCAGAATCACTGTAATAAATATTGACGTTTGTTTTGCTGTTAACCCTTGTTGTTTTGCAGAAAAAAATTATAAAAATGCAAAATCTGCTCAAAAAAATTTACATTTTATATTTAAACTCCATTTTGCTTTAAAGGGGTTGTTTCACTCCAGCAAATAGCATTTATCATGTAGATATATACAAGGCACTTACTAATGTATTGTGATTGTCCATATTGCCTATATTGCCTCCTTTGCTAGCTTGATTCTTTTTTCCGTTACATTATATGCTGCTCAATTTCAGTGGTTATGACCACCCTGCAATCCATCAGTGGTGGCCGTGGTGATGGCAATGAGGACAATCACAATACATTAGGAAGTGCCGTGTATTAACTTTCTCTACATAATAGTGAGATAACCCCTTTCATTTACGATGGACACCTAAAAGAGTAACAAAGTTTAGAAAATCTGTTTTAAAAAATTTGAGGTATAGGTAATTTATGAGTGTTTTTATATTATGTTAGCACCTCAAAGTGAATTTATAACTGAATTGATACTTTAAAAAGTATTTGAAAAATTGCTACTGAATAAAAAATAAATAAAAAAGTAGGCAGATCATTATGCTACCAGCCTGCAACCATGAGCGGGGCTCTGGCAGTCCCTTGGGCATCGGCCCACCAGGAAGTTTCCTTGTGGGGTATACGGCCCCTGCTTGGATAAGTAAGAGCATTCCAAAGTTATTACCAATATAAAGTCACACGTCAGACAGCAAAATTAGGCTGGGTCCTTAAGGTGAAAAATGCTGACGTAACAGGTACATATAAAATTATAGGTTAGGCTTCCTGGAACCTTTTGCTGTTTTTGCTTCTGCGAAGGGAAGGGAGCACGTTTAAATTAAGTGTATGTGGAAAGAGTTGTCACCTTTTTGTTTTTTTTTTGCTTATAATTTTTTTTGTTCAAGAGGCGTCTGAAAAACAAGACTACATGCACACGGTCCGAAATCACGGATCTGCAAAACACAGATCCCGGCCAACTGCATGCCACCATTTATTTTTTTAACTTCTGTAGAATTGTTCTATCCTTGTCGGCAAAACAGACAAGAATAGGACATTTTCTGTCTTTTTTTTGTGCGGCCGCTGAACAGACGTGCCGATGCGGGCAGCACACAGTGTGCTGTCTGCATATTTTGCACCCCACTGAAATGAATGGGTTGGAATCCAATCCCCCCAAAAATGTAGATCAGATGTGGACAGAAACTACGGCCGTGTGCATGAGGCCTAAGGCTGAGATCATATGCATTGACATTTCCAATATTCTTTTCTGTCAGAGGAACAGACAAACAAATTGATCTGTCGAAGATGACCTCAAAATACAAAAAAGAGTTATGGCCCGTTTTCAAAGGTGCCCGGGCGATGGGTGCGGAGCGCCATTCTGTGCGGAGGCAGCACCGTTTGAAACAGCTACGTCACAGCACACAATAGCAGAGCCGCTGGCAGCAGGGAGGGGAGGGGCTCGGGAGGAGTGTAATCTGATCCTAGAGTAGAAGTTGCTCCTGCCAGCCCCTCCCCTCCCACCAACCAATCAGAGCTGAGGCAAGGCAAGCACTAGCAGCTCTGAGTCTGAGTCACACACTGTACAGGGAGTCTTAGAAAGAATCAAATGAGTCACAGGTTAAAAGAATCTAAAGATCCGACTTAGGCCGAATGCACACGGCCGTTGTTCACGGCCGTGAGCGGTCCGTGGGACCGCGGCCTGGATTCCTGCTGAGAGCAACCCATGACGCCGTGCGCTCCTGCACTCGGCAGGAATCCAGGCCGCGGTTCCACGGACCACTCACGGCCGTGAACAACGGCCGTGTGCATTCGGCCTTAGTCAGAGACTCATTCGATTCTTTGAGTTAAAAGAACCTTGAGTCAGACTCTAGAACAGTTTACACTGAGGCTGATGCTTTTGTTGCAGCAGTGATAAGATTAAGGGACAGGAGCAGAGAGATAAGAGAAGTGACAGGACAGAGTTTCGATTACAGGTTGAATTAACCCTTTAGGATCAAATTGGCTTCTCAAGGAGATATATGTTAAAGGCATCCCTTCTTCTGTCTCATTCAGTAGCTATATAACTAAGGCTACTTTCACACTTGCGGCAGGACAGATCCGGCAGGCTGTTAACCCTGTCTGATCCGTCCTTCCGCTGTTTCGCCGGACCACCGCTCCGTCCCCATTGACTATAATGGGGACGGAGCTCCGGCGCAGGTACTGCATGTCCAACTTTTTAGTCCGGCGGCCTCTCACCGCGAACTGCCGTGCTGCGCCGGAGCTCCACCCCCTTACCCATTATAGTCAATAGGGTCCGGGGACGGAGCGACGGTATATGTAACATGGTATACAGCATTATTGGTGGGGCTCTATGGAGAAGTGGGGGGGGGGGGAGCACTATGGGGGCACCTACTAGGGGCTTTATGACGCGGCTCCGCCTGGCTCCTAACCTTTTTAGCTGGCTCCTAGATTCCAAGGAAATTTGTCAAGCCCTGCCGTAAAGGTAATTACTCACTGCACTCAGTTTTGTGATGTAATTGTACTAAATAATGCTGCTCATGTATATTGCCATGTTTACAAAGCCCTGTGCCATTTTTGTTCAGAGAAAAGTAGGGACTCGCAAGTCACATATAGTGCTGTTTCGGCTGTTTTCGGAATGGAGGGCAAACTGCACATGTGTTGCATGCTGTCCTTCACATTAGGGCCCCATTCTGGAGAGGCATGGGTTCCACCTCTGGGACTCGCTCCTGTCTAGCATTGATGACATATCCTTGTCGCTGGTAGATGGGCCTGACATATTCTTGATCAAAAATATGCAGAAAGAGCTTCTCATTTTCATATACTAAGTATAGCAGTAATGCAGTTTACATGTATTCATGTTTTCAATGTTTGCATGTTGTGTCTTTGTGTAGAAAGCAGTGTGCTGCTACTTGTAGTTCTTGTTTGCTTCTGTATTGCAGCCATGGTAGCGTGCACTGAATTCTCTTTTTATAAATATTTTTGAGGTGTGCCATCAGTGTTACAGATTGGAATAGCCCTACCATCAAAGTATGGTAAGCTATATGGGGGTAATTTACTAAGACCATCGTTTTAGACACCGTCCTTAATATCCCCTGTAGCTGGCGGTGGATCCGCCAAAGTTATGAAGAGGCGTCGGCTAATCCAGTCTAAATGTGGGACCGCTCCCGAGCTGGCTTACATACCCCCTATGTTTCTATCTATTGGAAATACAGAAAATGTTTGTTTGTCCTTGGCCAGTCCTCTGCACCAGTGAGACTTTTTTCATATTTGATTCTGCATAACCATGAAACAGGTATTTCTGGAGCAGTGACATTGTCACTTTGCTTTTGTCACTTAAAAGAAAAGATAAAGAGCAAAGATATTTGCAAAAATAAATAAATAAGGCCACCTGCACGCATTGTGCCTTTTCTGTGCGGATTCTTATGTGGAAAAAACGCGTATTACAGTACCTGCAAAATGTATGAGAACACTAATCTCATGTACAATTTGCCCTTTTTCCATGCGGAAAGTGACCTGCCGTGTGAATTTCTAAATCCACAGCATGTCAATTATGTTTGCAGTTTTAGCAGCGGATTTCAGCCTTTTCAATGTAAGGCCTCATACACACGACCGTTGTGTGTTTTGCGGTACGCAAATTGCGGATTTGAAAAACACAGATGGCTTCCATGTGCGTTCCGCAATTTGCATAAAGGAACGGACAAGAATAGGACAGGTTATATTTTTTTTGCGGGCCACGGAACGGAGCAACGGATGCGGGCAGCACACAGAGTGCTGTCCGCATCTTTTACGGCCCCATTGAAGTGAGTGTGTCATCATCTACATCGCTACGCAGCCAAGCATTGTTCCAGGTAGGCTTACCTCAACTGATTCCAACTGTGCTATTCTTATTATGGCCAACCCTTCCCTTGGACTGTTGATTGACAGAGCCAGACAAGATTACGTACCTACTGCCTGGCGTTGTCCATCAGTGGTCCGAGGAAGGGTCTCGAGAGTGAATGGAGTGAGCTTCTGTGCAGTGAGAGCAATGGTGCCACCCTCATTGCTCTAAAGCAGGAATCGGCAACCTCCAGCACGCCAGCTGTTCTGAAAGTACAACTCCCAGAATGCTCCTGTGAGAGTTAGAAGAAAGTATTTTTGCATGCCGGGAGTTGTAGTTTCATAGCAGCTGGCATGCCAAAGGTTGCTGATCCCTGCACTAAAGGCATAATTTGCATATTTAAAAAAAGCCAATTTTATCTGCAATCATGAAGCCACAGGCGTATCCAGGTTCTACTCGGTCACGAGGGGAATAGAGACAAAAAAGAGGGATGGGGGCGCATAATAGGAGAGTACGTCCAAAACGCATATAAATTGATTGGAGGACAAAAGTGCTCACCTTTTTAGGTTTGTGCTAGAGATAGGCACAACACTATTGTAGACTTGTAAAATAATGGACCCTTTTTTCCCCAGGAATGCAGCTGCAGAAGGAGTTTCTTTGGGATCGGAAGCCCCCAAAGGATACTTGTAGGAGAGGAAGCTCTGGTCTGGCGCTAAATCACTGGTATAGCAGGTCTTAAGGGATGAAATCTTCTTCATTTCATAGATACCATATGTACATAAAACAACGCGTTTCGGGGCTCAAAGTGTCCCCTTCATCAGGTTATTAGGTAAAGAGAGTACCTAATAACCTGATGAAGGGGACACTTTGAGCCCCGAAACGCGTTGTTTTATGTACATATGGTATCTATGAAATAAAGAAGATTTCATCCCTTAAGACCTGCTATACCAGTGATTTAGCGCCTGACCAGAGCTTCCTCTCCTAATTTTATCTGCAAGGCAGCCACGGATCACTATATTGATGGCGCAGTTAAAAACCTAGGCTTAGTTCGCATGATATCTCTCAGTATGCTAGGTTGATGACAGATGTAGCTGATGACAGACTCCCTTAAAAAATTGGAAATGTGAATGGAAATAGCATATAATAAAAAGCACAAAAATATCTAATGCTCTGTATAATTCACTGTTGTCTCTAGATAAAAAAAAAAGAATGCTTCAGGGTAAATTCGATTTGCCGCGAAGCCGAATTTACTTGTGCTTCGTGGTAGCAAATCGATTTAACCTGAAATAGTGTAAAAAAAAAAAAAGAATAAATCATATTTATCTCCTCCATTTGCTCGCAACAGGCCAGCCGCCACATCTTCATTGAAGATCTCGGCGGAAATCCTGTGCGTGGTGACGTATGATGGCTGGTGTGACAACGTCGTCTCGGTCCACGCGAGATTTCAGGCCAGATCTTAAAGCAAGATGGCGGCAGCTGGCCTGTTGCGAGCAAATGGAGGGCGGTAAGTATGTATGAACGCGGCATCTGAGGGGTACAAAGATGGGGAGCGGCGCTATTGCCGCTCCGTTATTGCACACGCTACTTACAAAAAATGCGCTTTGTGACGAAGTAATTCGCCACAAATCAAATTTATTTTTATTCGGCGAAGCAGTTGAATCGAATTTTCAAAAACGTAGCTCAAAAATTGATATGAGGCAGCTGTAAAGTCTTGATCTCTGTATTGTGGTACAGGTACAGGGTGTCCGGTGTCCGCATGCGGCCAAACACACTGGCCGCCCAGTTTTGCAAGTAAGGCCTCATGCACACGACCATTGTTTTATTCCGTGTCTGTTGCGCCGTTTATCGTAATTTTTGGTGGACCCATTGATTTTCAATGGGTTCGTTTTAAACTCTGCTAATGCACCGTTTGCCATCCGCATCCGTGATTCCAGTCCGTCGCAAAAATATAACCTGTCCTATTATTTTCACGGAAAACGGTTCGTGGGCCCATTCAAGTCAATGGGACCGCTAAAATATGCAGAGGCACACAAGATTGTCATGCGCGTTCGTGTCCGTTTTTTTTCCTATCATTTACATGGCAAACCTGTCTTAGACTTTTTTTACTTTCCTTTTATGTCTGGTGGTCCCCCAAAAATAAAGGAAGACACACGAAAACGGATCACAGAACAACGGAACCCCATTTTGTGCACCGATAAAAACAACTGTCGTGTGCATGAGGCCTAATACTGAGGTAAGCTGCTAGACTTTATTAACGCCCGCACAACAAAATTTTGTGGCATAAGTGTCTTAAACCGTCTGCGCAAGTGGCGAGGGCAGAGTGGGGGTATGGCAGAGACCAAGCAATCAGTCCAGGTAAACATTTAGACCAGGAAACTGGTGTTAAATGCGCTTGAAAACCACTACCAGGGGCCGGAGTAGTTTTCACTCCAGGTGCATAGACTGGCAGAGGATGCTCCTAATTTATAACATGGTCTGCGCCTAGTAAAATACTGGTCCGCTTATTAGATCACTGGGGAATAACATGCTGCCTCTACCACTGCTGAAAGTTTTTTTTATCTCTCCTCAGAGCTGGGTTTCCAGCTACATTGCTCAGTACTGGTGTATAATTCCCCCATGCTCCTGTTCCACCTGAGGGAGCAGAATATCCTTATGTGTGCTGTGTATGGGAGATATCACAGAAGCTAGTCTCCATGTACCTGGTCAGGGAAAACTGACAATTAAAAATGGAGTCTGCAGAGAGAAAAAAATCACTGATACAAGTTATATAATAGCCAGATATAGGGTCACATTTACTATAATGTCTGCACCTGTTTTTAGACTATCTCATATTTTTTTGTCTCATTCACTACTGAAAATGCGCCTGTTTTGATGTTCACCTAATTAAATTTTTTAGACTGAGGCCTCATGCACACAGCTGTTGCCTGGCTGTGTCCGTATTGCAGCCCGCAAACAGCGGGGCCACAGTATACGGGGGTCCTGCCGTTTGTGCACTGCATCACGGATGCAGACCCATTCACTGCAAAAAAATGAAACGTTCTATTCTTTTGCGGTGTGGACGGATCACAGACCCATTGCTGTCCCCAATGCATGGAACGGCCGGGCAACAGCCATGTGCAAGAGGCCTAATTCAGAAGCTTTCTAACTTTTGCCCCTTTTTCCTGACCTATTTATGTAGCTGGATGTTTTTTGCGCCTGATTTATTTACAAAAACTGTCTAATTTATACTGTACTCCAGGGCTGGTGTACTTTTCTTCTTCTTCTTCAGTTTTGAGTGGTGAGTTGTACAACATTTAGCCTAAAAAGTTACGCTTTCATGGAGGCTCGCACCTGTTCTCTGCTTGCGCAACATTGGCATACGCATACTAATCAGTCTTAGTGAATGTGAACCTGTCGTAATGAAAAACAACCACCAGAGGTCAGACTAAGGCCTCTTGCACAGCCTCTTGTATGGCTTTTCAGTATTTTGCGGTCCGTTTTTAACGGATCCGTTTTAGTTTTTTTTGTTTCAGTAGTGTTTCCGTTCCGTTTTGCCGTTCTGTTTTTCTGTTTGGTTTGTGATCCGTTTTTTTTGCGGATCGCAAACAGAAACGGAAGCATACAATAATGTTTAAACAGTAAGTACATAAAAAATTGGGCTGGGCAAAACATTTTCAATAGATCCGCAAAAACTGAGCAGATACGGAAGACATATGGAATGCATATGGAATGCATCAGTTTTTTTGTGGAACCATTGACTTGAATGGAGCCACGGAACGTGATTTGCGGGCAATAATAGGACATGTTCTATCTTTGAACAGAAATACGGAAATGGAGTACCTTCCGTTGTTTTTTGCGGACTCATTGAAGTGAATGGTTCCGCATACAGACTACAAACGGAACACAAAGAAACGGAATGGAAACGGAACACAAAAAAGTTTGTGTGCAAGAGGCCTAAGGGTTCTGGCACACAGTGCAGTTCTGACATGCATTCAGGATGCAGTTTTCAATTTAGCCAGTTTAGCAGCAACAAACAGCAAGTCTGCAATATACGGGCACCAACCGTGTGCTCACCGTATGATGGCTACATACCCATTCACTTGAAAGGGTCAGCAATCCAGGCGATACGGAGAGGTGTGGAATGGAGGCACGGACTGGAAGCCCACAGAAGCATTACAGAGTGCTTCCGTGGGTTTTCTGTCCGTGTCTCTGCACCAGTGCATGCACTATTTTGGCGGTGCGGACGGTAGGATGCGGGTCCCGGATCCCATTCAAGTGAATGGGTCCGTGTCCGCAGATGGCAGGCACGCGGTTGTTGCCCGTGTATTGCGGACTGCAACTTGCGGTCCACAGCACAGGCAAGGACGGCACACAGTCGTGTGCATGAGGCCTTATAACAATCCCCCTAGTCTAATTAAGGAAGGGCTGTGAGACTCTCTATAAATTGTGAGACTCTCTATAAATACTCGGCAAAAACGTAGCCCCATCTCGCTTTAATTTGATTTACTTTCTTAGAGACTATATGTCCCAACATGGTTGACTAAACACTCTTATTAGACCCCTCACATGGTTTGAAAGCCTGGTCTCCCAAACCCACCTACCAACTAAAATTATCTCTCAGCTTTACAAAAAATTTAAGGGACCCCCCATTTTCGTTAGCTCCTGCCTTTATCCGATTATAAGAAAATGTTCTACACAAATCCCTTTATAGGGATGAAATCCAGAATATATATATCTCCTCCCATATCGCATCTAGATGTGTGAAGATCCAAGAGAACGGATACAAAATAATCTCAAGGTGGTACAAAACCCCTGACAAAACATGCTTCTACTCTGCTTCGGCATCGGATGCATGCTGGAGATGTTCTAAAGATAGGGGTACATATTTCCATATTTGGTGAAGCTGCCCTATAATATCTCAATGGTGGGAAAATATCTTCAAACATGGAAACCAGATCTGTGGAACCAATTATCCTGCTTCTCCCAACTTAAAGCTGTTTGAATATCTATTAAGTGCGGCCAAACTCCTGATCCCAACCATGTGGCTTTCTCCTGAAGTTCCATCTTTGGAACAATGGTTCCTTAAGATTGATCAGATTTTCAGATTAGAGGAGATATCCTCCTGGGAGATGAGATCACACCACATTTTTGACAAGACATGGAAGGACTGGAAGTCCTTTAGAGGATATATGACCTAGAGCTCTCAGGGGTCCCTTGGGGCTTGTGCGGTTTGTTTATAAGGTTAATGCCCACACTTTTCTCTACTATATTATTCTAAGTCGTAGCTACTGGTGATACTGCACCTAACCCGCCTCAGACTCTTGTATAAGGTAACTTGGACTTAATAATTTGAATGCATTTCACTTGCCTTATATTTCAATTTAATATATGACCTGATGTTCCTTATCCCTTTATTGAAGAAATGCATATTGTAAACCAACTGTAATTTATGGAGACTTGTTGACCTCACCAATGTCATAATTCACTGTCTCTGTACTCTATAATAATGCTCAATAAAAGAGTTAAAAGTAAAAATAAATAAATAAATACCGTACTCGGCAAAAAGCCTGACGAAGCAAATACACCTGTCTAATTTTACACCTAAAAACAGGCGAGCCTGATCAATGTGCCCCATAGTGCTTTTCCTCATGTATACACACCACAGCTTTTATTGGAAAGTCACCTGAAACCACAGGAATGCTTTAAAAGAAATTGCTAGCAAATAGCTTGACTTAACTGATTTTGAAGAGCTTTTCAAGCTACTCAATGCATTTTTATTGAAAGCGCTATACAGTAGCAGTGATTTTTAATTTTTTTTTTGAAAAAAAGTCTAGGTGGAGCCTGTTGTATATTCACATATGGCAACTAATATTCCACGTATGATCATATTAAATGGAGACATAGAGACTCCTACTGTAGGTACCACCTAGCTATGAGTAAGGGCTCATGCACAAGTCCGTAGTTTTGGTCTTCATCCGACCACATTTTTTGAGGATCAGATGTGGACCCATTTATCTCAATGGTGCTGCAAAAGATTCGGATAGTACACCCATGTACTGTTCGCATCCGCAAGTTTGTTCCACGGCCCTGCAAAAAAAAAAAAAAAATTGAAAATTGTCTGTTTTGCTGTCAAGGTTAGGACATTTTTGAAGGAGTAAAACAAAAAATGGTGGCATGCACTTGGCTGGTATCCGTGTTTTGCGGATCCACGATTTGCGGACCACAAAAGACTTACGGACGTATGCATGAGCCTTAAAGATGAGATGTTTCATCTGAAATGCATAAGAGTCTCTTTTTGGATACTTTCGATCCTTTATGGAGTGATGGAATTCTTTCCTAAGACTGGGTTAACATCACCATTTATTTTTCACTCTTCTGATTCTTTAGAATAGAAAATTAAGGAAAAAAGAGATCCTGTATTTTAAGCATCTGTTGTGCTCAGTAAGGGCTCATGCACACGGCTGTTGCCCGGCTGTGCCCATATTGCAGCCCGCAATATGTGGGCACTGGCCGTATGCTCACCACTTCACGGATGCGTACCCATTCACTTGCATGGGTCTGCAATCCAGAAAGCACTACAAGTGCTTTCATACAATTTGCGGCCCCCAATGCACGGAACGGCCGAGCAACGACCATGTGCATGAGCTCCTAATGCACATTTGGCATCCGTTTTAGGCCCCTCTCACACAAGTGAGTTTTTCGCGAGGGTGAGATGCTTGAAATGAATGCATAGCACCCACACTGAATCCTGACCCATTCATTTCAATGGGTCTGTGTACATGAGCATTTTTTTTCATGCATCACTTGTGCGTTGCATGAGAATTGCAGCATGTTCTATATTCTGCGTTTTTCTCGCAGCCCTGGCTCCATAGAAGTGAATTGGGCTTAAGTGAAAAATGCATTGTAATCTTCAGTTTTTTTTGTTTGTTTTTTTCACGCGTGTGAAAAAAAGCATCGAAAAGCATTGCACCCGTGCAGAAAAAAAACGGAACAACTGAACGCAATTTCAGACAAAATTGACTGAACTTGCTTGCCAAATGGTGCGAGTTTCACTGAACCCAATCTGTATCGTTTATGTGAAAGAGGCCTTAGTCATTTCTATATGAGATCCATTATTTTACAGTAGATGGGAAAAAAAAGTCCTGCATGCAGTACTTTATGGTTTATCACTGGGAGCCAGTCATTTCTGTATCTTAGGCCCCTTCACACGAGCAAGTTTTCCACGCGGGTGCAATGCATGCCGTGAACGCACTGCACCCGCACTGAATCCTGACCCATTCATTTCAATGGGTCTGTGTACATGAGCGCTGTTTTTCACGCATCACTTGTGCGTTGTGTGAAAATCGCAGCATGTTCTATATTTTGCGTTTTTCACGCAGCCCTGGCCCCATAGAATTGAATAGGGCTGTGTGAAAAACGCATTGCATCCAGAAGCAAGTGCCGGTGTGATGCGTTTTTCACTGATGGTTGCTAAGAAAAAAACACATCAAAACACATTGCACTCGTGCGGAAAAACTGAACAACTGGACGCAATTGCAGACAAAACTGACTGAACTTACTTGCAAACTGGTGCGAGTTTCACTGAACGCACTCTGACCTAATCCGCCACGCTCGCGTGAAAGGGGCCTTATTGTTCTTATGCTATTTAATATTAGCAGATTGTACAAGTCCCACGTTGTGGCAATTGGTGAGTGTTTCCATTTACATTTTAATTTAGATTTTAATGTTACTCCAAGGCCCTGTGCACTTGACCGTATCCGAATGTCGGTCCACAAACAACACAATCATAAAATCTTGATACCTTTCATCTGCATTTTGTGTATTTCTCACTGCCATCAATATAGAGAGCTATAAAGAGAACTATATAATTTACAGAGCAGAATAAGGCTACTTTCACACTAGCGTTCGGGTTTCCGTTCGTGAGCTCCGTTTGAAGGAGCTCACGAGCGGACCCGAACGCAGCCGTCCAGCCCTGATGCAGTCTGAATGGAGGCGGATCCGCTCAGACTGCATCAGTCTGGTGGCGTTCAGCCTCCGCTCCGCTCGCCTCCGCACGGACAGGCGGACAGCTGAACGCTGCTTGCAGCGTTCGGGTGTCCGCCTGGCCGTTCGGAGGCGTGCGGATCCGTGCGGATCCGTCCAGACTTTCAATGTAAGTCAATGGGGACGGATCCGTTTGAAGATGCCACAATGTGGCTCAATCTTCAAGCGGATCCGTCCCCCATTGACTTTACATTGAAAGTCTGGACGGATCCGTCCCAGGCTATTTTCACACTTAGCTTTTTTTTGCTAAAATAATGCAGACGGATCCGTACTGAACGGAGCCTCCGTCTGCATTATTATGATCGGATCCGTTCAGAACGGATCCGATCGAACGCTAGCCGAACGCTAGTGTGAAAGTAGCCTAAGAGATCAACTAAGCATTGGGAGGCACTTACAAAGATTGTGCCACATTTATTTTAGTGTCTGTGCCGTTTTTATGAGTAAAAAGCCGGTTTCTGACTGTCTTATTTTTTAAGTCTCATTTACCAACTGATTTTGCGCCAGTTTTGGAGGTGTTCGCTGAGTTTTAAGACCAATTCAGAAGTTTTCAAACTTTTGCGCCTATTTTCCAACTGATTTATGTAGGTGTGCCTTATTTTTCGTCTGAATTAGTCGTAAAAATAGTCAAATTTCCACTCCACTGCAAGTAGAGCTTTTTGCCTCTGTTTGAGTGGTGAGTTGTGTCACATTTTGCCTACTTTAATGGAGATATGTGCCTAATTTCAGCTCACTTATGCCACATTTTTATGCGCATACTAGTCTTAGACCAGTCTTAGTGAATATGAACCTGTCGTACAAGAAAACTACCACTAGATGTCAGGCTTAAACCAAAAAAGAAAAACCAGATTTATTAAGGGGTAATAAATGAGGAGCAAATTGAAGACTGGCGTTGCCAATACTTCAGTTTTTTTTTTTTTTTACTACAAAAAACAAAACAAAAACAGTAATGTGCCTCACTGTCTTTTTATGCTGATCTTTGGGGACATTTACTAAGACTGGTGATTTAGACACCGGTCTTAGTCCATGTCAGCTGGCGCTTGATGCGTTTATGTATATGCGTTATGTAGAGGCTTTATATAACTTAGTCGCTTGCTGTGCGACTTGATTAAATTCCTTGCTGGTGTATATTTAAGTCATTTTCTACGCCAAAAACAGGCATAGAAAATGATAAATGAGACGGGCCGGCCAGCACAAACCCTTCCCCGCCCATGCCACATTGGAAAAATGGCGTAAGCGGGGAACATTTGCAGATTTAAATCTCCTTTGCAAATCCCCTTTGTGACCGAATCTGCAACAAAATAAGACAAAAAGTGGGGTACTTCACATAATAAATAACCCTCTATCTTCACCTAATTTACGACACGGTATGTGCCTCATAAATTATAGGAACCTCCAGCAGTCCTTGTGCATGAAGTAAAAACGACTCCAGACCCTGACTGTTGTAGTTTTTACTCCTCTTTACACCTGTATTCAGGCATAAATTATAGTAAATTTTGTGTCGAGGACTGCAAAAAAAAACGCCCATGTAATAAAATATTGTCCCACGGGCATTTAAAAGTCATAAAAGGGATCTTGAGACATTTTTATGCAAAAAATAGAAAAAAAATTGCCCAGGTCAAAAAGAGGGACACTTTGGAGGCATGGCTGTGGTTCATTCAGTAGCTACCATTAATAGTGGCCCTTATGGAAATCCAGCATGTAATAAGAGAGCTAAATAAAATATAAGAAGACTTCTCATCAGAAGGACGTGTAGGATCTAAAAGTCCCAGCGAGTGGCTGACTGAATCAGAACCTGTATGTCCTGTATGTTGTGTTTGAGCTATGGAAAGATGATCTGTTTGTATGGACTTTGTCAGCCCTATATGAAAGCTCAGCTGCCTTGTTGTTAGATTGAAGGGTTTGGTGTTTGCTGACGAGGTAGAATCGCTGGAAAGAGCACAGTTCATATATGACGATACACAAAGCAAGGCTATTTTCAGTGGCTCAAGGTAAATGTGCTTTGTGCTATGCATTGCCTCTGGCAGAAAAACACAGAACTTTTAACGAGCTGGCAAGTCACTGCAGATATTAGTGAGGAAGTACATTGCTTTATACTGTCATTGTACCACAAATTTCTTTGTGTACAATAAATGCTTGAAAAAAAAAAGCATCAGAAATGCATAAGTGCAGAAAACAGCAGGATTTTTTTTCCGCATATTACATACATTTTTGCAGATTACATACACGGCATTTTTTTAAAAAGCAGGGATTACATTTTTTTAAATATAAAACTAATAATAGAAGCTTTCGAAAATGTCTGCAGCGATTTAAATTTGTAGGTTTTATGGAGTTTTTGTATAACATAGTTTCATAACTGCAAGCTTTCAAAAGGCATGTTAAAAAAACTTTGCATTCTATGGAACAGACCATGGAAAAGGGCACTAAAAAGCTATATAAACTGACTGGCTCCTTGACACACACTTTTTGTCCTAGCGTTTTTATTTGGTGGGGAGCAAAAAAATAAAAAACTCAGACACCTGACTTGATCAGCGTTTTTTGTAGCATTTTTCTGGAGACTTTTTTGGGGATGTTTTAGCCCATTGAATGTGTTTTAGCGCCATTTTTCATGGTGTTTATATTGAAAAGTGTTTGCCCTCCTGTAATGTCACTGCCTCCACAGATCTGTATGGGAAAAAAATCATTGTTAAAAAAAAAAAAAAACAAGAAGAAAATTAAACTTACATGGGACATGCACAAGGTCCGTGGAAGAAAAACGCCATTGACCAAAAAATCCACATCAAAGGTGAAAAAAATGTTGCTACAAAAAACAACTGTCTGTCCTACATGTTATATTTCTCCTAGACTTTCATGCACTCAAAAATTCCAGAAAAAAAAAAACTATGGAGGGGGTCATTTATCAAAAGGCAGTATTCTATAAATGAAGACCTACAGCAGCTCCATAAATTAGGCACACCCTCCAGCATTTCAGGGGATATCAAGAACAGTGATGGCCAGTTCGCAGTGTTCGCCCGCGAACACATGCGGGCTTGCCATCTTGACTCACAAGTCCTGCGATGCACAGGTAAGCCCTTACCTGTGCCGGGAGCCGGTCTGAAACAAATGCAGTCACCGGGAGCAGGCATTTCCGAGAACAGCCCGATGAAGTCCCCCGGCGGTTGTTCTCGGAACTGCCTGCTCCCGGTGACCGCATTTGATTTCAGATCGGCTTGCGGCGCAGGCACAGGTAAGGGCTTACCTCTGCATCGCCGGACTTGTGAGTCAAGATGGCAGCCCGCATGTGTTCGCGGGCGAACACTGCGAACTGGCCATCACTGATCAAGAACAGCTAGAAAACTGGTCTTGATAAATCTTCCCAAGTGTCTTCTTCATGACACTATCACCTATAGAGAATGTGTTGGCAAATCACCTGAGAAAACGCATCCCTGCCATAGACCTTCTGGGGCCGGTGTTTCTGTGGCAAAAATAGTACAAAAATTCTGGTGCAAAAAAACATGGCTAAAATTAGAAAACTGGAAACCTGCCAAACTGATTTAGGTCCACAAGGCTACAGACATAAAATGAATCCCCTTTGTGCTGCCTTCCGAATGGTTGTTTAGATGCAATGTGAACAGTGGCGTTATTTTGGTCTCTGTTTTGGAAAATTTCCCAGAAACGTGATTGGCATTCATTATTGGTCATTACTAGAAATGATGTCGAAAGGGCAAGTTTGTTTTCTTTGAAGCAATTATTCAGTTATAGTGGAAATCACATTTAGAAACTGGAGAGATTATGAAGTAGAACACTGTGTGGAATTAATTGTGCTGAGATATAAAGAGGAGGAATTTTGCCAGTATAAGGCCTCATGCACACGACCGTTGTGTGCATCCGTGTCTGTTGTTCCGTTTTCCGTGATTTTCTGCGGACCCATTGACTTTCAATGGGTCCGTTGAAAACTCTGAAAATGCACCGTTTGTCATCCGCGTCCGTGATCCGTGTTTCCTGTCTGTCAAAAAAATATGACCTGTCAATGGGTCCGTGAAAAAACACGGAGGCACACAAGATTGTCATCCGCGTCCATGATCCGTTTTTTCCTATCATTTTCAAGGCAAACGTGACTTAGATTTTTTTTTCACTTTTCTGGTCTGGTGATCCTCCAAAAATCAAGGAAGACACACGGAAGAAAAAACGGACACGGAACAACGGAACCCCCGTTTTGCGGACCGTGAAAAAATACTGTCGTGTGCATGAGGCCTAATGGTGCATTAACGCGGCCGTGTCCGTGACAGCAGACCACAAATCCTCAAAACACAGTAACCAGTCGTGTGCACATTGAATCGCGATCCGCATGTTGCAGCCAAAGATAGGACATGTCCCGTGTTTTGTGGTGCGGCTGCACAGACCTGGAAGCACATTTTTGGCCGCATCATGCAGATTGCAGACCCATTGAAGTCAATGGGTCCACACCATAATGCACGGTGCAGGCGGCCAGTGTCCGTGTTTTGCGGTTTTATGGTTTGCTTTCCGCTAAAAGGACATGACTATGTGAATGTATGCTTAGACTGGTGTGACACACAGATTTTATTGGGACATTTTTGAGGGGTTTTGTGTTTTTGGTGTGCTTTTTTGTTTGCTGATGTTTTTTTGCTACATTTTTAGGTAAAAAGCATCAGTGCCAAAATGTGCATGGAAGTATATGGGATATATTAAAGGGGTATACTTAGGGCTTATGCACATGACCATCCTCGGTCCGAAAATCACGGTTCCTCCAACCCAAACTAACTGAATGATAGTGATTTATGATACAGTTAGTTCCTGTCTGATCGCAGGTACGTAGGTTGTACTGTACTCACATAGTCATGTCTGCATAGTACAACAGACGTGATCAGATAGCTGTCACTTTAGTGAAGTATTATTGCAATATACATGGAATCAAAATATTTTAAGTACATTTTCTGCTACCGCCCCCTGCTGTTTCTCCTGTGAAAGTAAATTCTGGCCCACTTTCTCCTGCTTTCAGAGGTGGACTAGCATGCTCAGTAGCATCCCTGATCCCTCTCCTTAGTGCTGGCATAGAGGTTTCATATTGAAGCGGAACCTTTTAACCAATCATCCCTACTTCAAAATTATTAGTCTTAACACCCAGGATCCACCTGAAATAAGGAACAGGCAAGTATTTGCCTGACAGATCCCTCAACCCCTCTTTGGTTCTCCTGACAAGGCTGTATTTACCCGGCTGTAGCTATGATGTCACATTTACAATACATGACCGCTGCAGCCAGTAATTTGCCTTAACAATTCATCCGATGAGTTCACCCGATTGGCTGCAGCGGTGATGAGATATTATGTCTGCAGCTGGGTAAATACAGCCTGGCCGGGGGAACCGAAGCTGCCCAGGATCTATCATCTAAGTACCTACCCGTTCTTTATCTCAAGCAGATCCTGCAAGTTGGCCTCCTGATACCAGACAACCCCTTTTAATAGAAATATATAGCTATATCTCTCTCAAGATAGTGGAGAAGGAAATTGTAGGGGCAGTACATACCATATGTATTTCTGGGGCTAGAATATTTAGGAAGAGGTTAATAGGAACTAATTGCAATGCATCTTGGGAGATGCAGGTGCTTGATACACTACCACCCATCCATAGAAGGGGAAGAAAGTCCTCCCAGATGAGGGAAAAAAAAGAGTTTTAAGTTTGTGCAATAACCTGTTTAACCAGTTCCCTGCTGCCCATAGACTATAAACGCCAGGGCAGTTGGCATTTATCTCTGCACTGCCATTTTAAAACGTCAGTGCAACTGCTAGAGGGGAAGCCGCTGTCAGTGAAAGCAGGGCTCCTCATAGAGAAGGCAGGGATGGTTTTTCCCTTCCCTATCGCTCCATGCACCATGGTCAACGAGTGTCGCGCATATAGATCAGAAAGCGCGATGTCGCTTCCTGAATCTAGTCCCAGCAGTCATGTGACTGCCAGAGATTGTGAGTCTGCACAAGTTGCTGGGTCTTATCAGACTCAGATCAGCTCAGCTCTGCTGGGAGGATATACAGTGCTTTGCAACATCTCTGTAGGCTGCATTTCCCCTGTAACTAGGGCTACTCTGTTAGCCTCAATTACAGTAGAAACCAGCAATATATATTTTTGGGGAATAATATTGATGACCTATACACAGGATAGTATAGACATCAGTATCACATAGGTGTGGTTTCAAGTCCCAGCACCCCTGACAGTCAGCTGTTTCTGGAACCTACAGCGCTTACTTGGAGGAGAGAGCACCAACCAGGTGAATAGTGGAGCAGGAAACTTGACTCCCTACTTCACCATTGCACTCAACTTTCCATGAATAAGCAGAGAAACCATACTCAAATGCTAAAACATTTTTAAAACTCCTCTAAAACCACCACCAATCATTTTCTACGACAGTTTTTGGCATAAAATGATCAAACTCTATGTAAGGAAGCTGGCGTAGATTTTAGGCTGTCAGGCGCCTCTACATAACATAGGCACATCAAGCACAAGTGTAGGGATATTAAGACCGGCATCTAAAACGCCAGTCTTAATAAATGACCCCAGACCTATTTTCAGCAACCTATTCTGCTGTAGATTTTGCCAGTGTGAACATACTGTCCACTTAAAAATTTCCTTTGTGCATGCATTAGTTAAATACTGTAGCTAGCTTACAGACTTGTACCGAGCCACGTGTCGAAACTAAGATCCTGCATTTCATTTTCTGTGGCCACACACAGGGCAGGATTTAGGGAGGTTAAGAACCAATCATTTAGAATAAAATTAGAGGTATATTCTTTACAGGCAAATTACATCTTCTTATACCATATGTATAATTTGCTTTATATACCATGTCAAAAATCTCCCTCGTGCTATAACATACTGTAGACCGGTTATTTTCAGTTTTCCATGTTGATTTTTGGTTAAAGGTGATAATGATGGTGGTGAGGATCATGGAACAAGGGCTCACATTTCTGAAAAATTGTGTTATTTCAGCCAATGACTCTATACTGACAGGGAATGTCCCACAGGATTGGCGCATGGCATATGTGGTGCCAATATTCAAAAAGGGGCCAAAAACAGACCCTGGAAACTATAGGCCGGTAAGTTTAACATCTGTTGTGGGTAAACTGTTTGAAGGTTTTCTGAGAGATGCTATATTAGAGCATCTCAACAGAAATAAGCAAATAACGCCATATCAGCATGGCTTCGTGAGGGATCGGTCATGTCAGACTAATTTAATCAGTTTCTATGAGGAGGTAAGTTCTAGACTTGACAGCGGCGAATCAATGGATGTCGTATATCTGGACTTCTCCAAAGCATTTGACACTGTACCACATAAAAGGTTAGTATATAAAATGAGAATGCTCGGACTGGGAGAAAACGTCTGTATGTGGGTAAGTAACTGGCTCAGTGATAGAAAACAGAGGGTGGTTATTAACGGTACACACTCAGATTGGGTCACTGTCACTAGTGGGGTACCTCAGGGGTCAGTATTGGGCCCTATTCTCTTCAATATATTTATTAATGATCTTGTAGAAGGCTTGCATAGTAAAGTATCAATTTTCGCAGATGACACTAAACTGTGTAAAGTAATTAACACTGAAGAGGACAGTATACTGCTACAGAGGGGTCTGGATAGATTGGAGGCTTGGGCAGATAAGTGGCAGATGGGGTTTAACACTGACAAATGTAAAGTTATGCACATGGGAAGGAAAAATGCAAGTCAACCGTACATACTAAATGGTAAAACACTCGGTAACACTGACATGGAAAAGGATCTAGGAATTTTAATAAACAGCAAACTAAGCTGCAAAAACAGGTGTCAGGCAGCTGCTGCCAAGGCCCATAAGATAATGGGTTGCATCAGAAGGGGCATAGATTCCCGTGATAAGAACATGGTCCTACCACTTTACAAATCGCTAGTCAGACCACACATGGAGTACTGTGTACAGTTCTGGGCTCCTGTAAACAAGGCAGACATGGCAGAGCTGGAGAAGGTCCAGAGGAGGGCAACTAAAGTAATAACTGGAATGGGGCAACTACAGTACCCTGAAAGATTATCAAAGTTAGAGTTATTCACTTTAGAAAAAAGACGACTGAGGGGAGATCTAATTAATATGTATAAATATATCAAGGGTCAGTACAGAGATCTATCCCATCAGCTATTTATCCCCAGGACTGTGACTGTGACGAGGGGACATCCTCTGCGTCTGGAGGAAAGAAGGTTTGTACACAAACATAGAAAAGGATTCTTTACGGTAAGAGCAGTGAGACCATGGAACTCTCTGCCTGAGGAGGTGGTGATGGTGAGTACAATAAAGGAATTCAAGAGGGGCCTGGACGTATTTCTGGAGCTTAATAATATTACAGGCTATAGCTACTAGAGAGGGGTCTTCCTCTGGATCAACTTGCGGGATAACAGGCCGAACTGGATGGACAAATGTCTTTTTTCGGCCTTATGTACTATGTTACTACTATGTAATGTCTAAGCTAAAACTTATAGACATAACTTGCAACAGGTTTTTCACTGCACGTGTCCTATTTGATAAATTTTCCACTAGCCAGTGGCGAGGATGGCGTAAAAACGGCTGTCCACCAATGACTTTTTTACGCCAAAACCCTGACGTAAGCAGTTTAGTAAATGACCCCCATTGATTCCAAAAATGCAGTTCAAAGGTGAAAAAAATAAACACCACCTCAAGGTATTGATTTCAGTAATTTTCCTGTATCAGCGCTTGTGTAAAGCAGAAATGTGATAGTTTTTCTTTACTCTTTCTCATTTGTAACTTCATTTACAGCTTTTTAAAAATATTCACAAGACATGCACCTCGTCATAAATTAGGCGCATCTACCCCAGCCCGGGCTTATGGAGTGAAAATCTACTCCACTCTTTAACACTCTACAACTGGCGTAAATGTAAATGAAAATGCCGGAGCCAATGAACCAGCCCCGCCACTCCCAAAAGGTGAGGATGGCGTAAAAACGCTCCGTGCGACAAAATATTGTTGCACGGGCATTATAAAGTCACAAAACAGGGTCTTTTTTCTACACAAGTAGAACCCTTACTTGTCATCTACACCCACATTATTTAAATCAAGTGATTGCCTTTCTGTGTTAGCACTGCCATAACTTTTTGACGTCTTTAGTGGGGTTTTCTACTTTTTTTTTATTTTCATTTTCATCAATTTTATTTTTTCCAGACAGCTTTGTAGGTCACACTCTTAATTACCGTAAATACGTGAAGCAGAAATCTTTTCATCTACATCAGAAGCTCTATACTGTTGTATACATGATGGTATAGAGTTTACCTTTCTTTAATCCCATCGGTTTGAATCACACATAGGTATTTTGTGGTATATTCTGGCACTTTTGTGGTTTTAGTGAAGATTTGGTGTATTTTATTTTTTTGAAAAAAATACCAAATTCTAACAATTTTTGTATAGAAGCTCTGTTGTGCTTCACATTTTAAAAAATATATTTTTTCCCCTATAAGACACACCTGGCCATAAGACACACCTAGATTTTAGAGGAGAAAAATAAGGAAAGCTATATTTTTCTACAGACCTCCCCAAAGATCAAACCCCCCAATGTCACCAGACCTCAGCTCAGACCCCCCAATGTTAATAAGACCCCTATGAGACCTCAGATCAAACCCTCAAGGTTAAAGGGGTTTTCCGAAACTGAAATACTGATGACCTATCCTCTTGATAGGTCATCAGTATCTGGTTAGGGTCCAACACGGGGGGATCCTGTTTGAAAGGGCACCAACTCTCCTCTCAGTTTTCCCTAGGTGTTGTGACTTCACTTTCATCGGTCACATGGCCTAGGCACAGCTCAGCCCCATAGAAGTGAACATATATAGCTAATGAGCACTTCCATAATGGAAACGCTCATAAGTATTTGCCCCCATAAGACGCACTGACATTCCCCCCCCCCCCCCCCCCCCCACTTTGGGGAGAAAAAGTGTGTCTTATAGGGCAAAAAATATGGTAATTTGTGTATTTCAAATGTCCTGATATTTTCCAAAAATTTGGATTCCAGCCAAATCAGAATCTTTTGAGATTCAATTCGGATGAATCCCTCAAAATTAAAGCCACTATTTTACAGGTCAGAAGATAGAACAGAAGGCATCTGCCACCAAAAAGGGCTGTCTGTTACCATACCACAGTCTACCATCAGTTTATTCCATAGCCATGTGCCGTATGCCGCTGCGACATTACTAATGTTGTCTTGGTGTTGAAGAGCTTGAAGAGGGTTGGATACAGTCCTAGGAGACCCCAGAATGTCATGCATGACTTTTCAGGACAACCTGAGCACTTTCAATTTGATTCGAATTTAATCATACCAGAATCGAATCCAAAGCAAATTTCAAGAAATTTGCTTACCTCAACTTACGATTTTACCTTCCCTAGAAAAATGTAAACTTCATTCTGATTTACGATAACTATGAGCTGCTGGACCATTGGGCCGGGAAGTGTTTTTTGTGGGAACATTGAAAGAAAAGACACAGGCCTCAACCTAATAATATGGGATAGGAATATGATGTTTAAAATGTTCTTTTATAAATTATTGCATTGCTACCTATATAAATAAAGATCTGGTAGTATGTTACAGCTTAGGGTATTTTCACACTTGCGTTGGAGGATTCCGATAGGCAGTTCTATTGCCGGAACGGCCTGCCATATCCGGTAATCCGTATGTAAACGGATAGCATTTTTTTGCGGATCTGTCCGACAAATGCATTGAAATACTGTCTCCATCTCTCCGGTGTCATCCGGAAAAACGGATCTGTTATTTATTTATTTTTCACATTTTTAAATGTCTGAGTACCGGATCCTGCATTAATACATTTCAATGGAAATGAATGCCGGATCCGGCATTCAGGCAAGAGTTCCGGAATTTTGGCCGGAGAAAATACCTCAGCATGCTGCATTCACACGTCCGTTGTTTCTTATCTGATCTGTTCCGTTTTTTTTGCGGAACAGATCTGGACCAGTTCTGTACCCATTCATTTTCAATAGGTCCTGAAAAAAATCGGGGGGGATAGGACACCTTATACACAATATAGTGGAAGTCAATGACCCCTGGGCTGCATCCTCTGAAGATCAGAAAAGTAGAGAGGGTTTTAAGCCACTGTCCGACTCCTCGAGTAGTGGCTTATCTGCAGGAACAAGATCAGGCATGTTGAAATCCAGCATGCCCAATCAATCCTTACTTCACCTGACATCTTCCATCTAGGGAGAGTCAGGCCACATACATACACAGTAGATATTTGTCTGTACCCATTGAAATCAGTGGGTTTAGCTGACTTTCAACAACAACATTGGATTTCCATTCAATGAAAACTCTTCCAAGCTGTATTATGGATGCAACATTTAGCCATTTTACACGTTTTGCTATTTAGGGGTTGTGTCATGAAACATAGTCTACATTTTTCTAACCAGGACCTCGCTCTGAATACTTTTGTAATTGGATGTAATAACAATTTTTGTATAGCCAGTGAGCTATTCAATAAAATGTAACTGTATAGCGCCACCTGCAGTTTGTTCTTTTCCTGGTCAAACATGCTCAGTTTAAATCTTCAGCTGTACCCAGCCGTATGTTCTGTTAGAATCTGTGGCAGTTACAGGGAGAGAACTGCAGCAGAAAGGACATACCCCCTGAGGTGTCGGGTTGAAATTAATCTAGTAGAACATTTGGAGCAGTGAAGGTGAAGATCTCTGGATCCATGTGAGGTACACGGCTGGTTCTAGCTTTGTTAGAAAGGCATTGGAATGTACTGTATTATGTCTGATTCTCATTTTGTACATCAATCATAGCATAACCCCTTTAAAGAATGGTTGTGGTATTGTCACGCCTTGCCCTGCGAATGTGCGGAGGTCGGTCAGACTGGCTGCACATGTCTGACTTCTCGGTTTGTTTTGATTTGGGTTTGAGGTGGATCCACCCTCCCTCAGGTGTACTGGGTTTCATTGTTAGTGAGGCTATTTATCCCTCCTTCCCCCCCAGTGGCCTGTGCGGGTTATAGTTCTTTTCTGGGAGCTCTTTATATGTGGTGGATTGTCTGCTTCAGCTCTGCTCAAGAAAAGTCCTCTCAGTTATTTCCCTTTGTGTGTTTTATCTAGGCCTCTAGGGAGACACTTGCTTCCTCCTGGTTTGAAGAAGCAGGTTGCCTCTTCCCTTTTCCCTGCTGCTTAGGGTTTGCCCCGGGTGTTTAGGTTTAGGCACAAGGGCATGTGCATATCCACCATAAGGGTATGCACATGGGCACAGCAGTTTAGGGAAAGCTTTTAGGGATCGCTGGGAGGTGACCCTTTTCTCCCTAGCTTTTGGGCCTAGTCGTTTGTTCTGTTTGTTTTCCTGTGTTTGGTTATTTCCCCGCTTACCTACCTATCGTGACAGGTATACTCATGGGTCAGGACATAGGTTGTCTTTTTTTTTTTTTTTTTTTTCCATGTCATTTTTCCTGCTTCAGCCCATCCTCCACTAATAGATATAGAATATACTCTAAATCATAGCTATTTAATGGCCCACCGTGTGCCGCTATGACGGTAACTCAGAGCTCAGATGCTATCTACTAACGCATTGTGAAAAGAACGTTCCTTGTATTTGTGTTGTATTCTGTAGGTATGACAACCCCCATTTCTCGTCTTTTCCAGTAAATCTGGATTATATTGCTGAAATCCCAGTGAATAATCTGCTGTGAAATGTTAGTACTTTTTTCCAGCCGCAACAGGTTATCTGTTAAATTCCAGTGTGAGTGCCTTGTGTAGGGAAAGTATATGCTTCAGGGAAGCGATGTTTCTTGTACTGTAGATAAATCATAGTTATTAGAATAAGAAAGCCCTTCACCATTTTCACTATCTGTGCTTGCTGTATTGTCTACATGCAGAAATCAAGATCTGTCCTGATCATATCCGGTATAGATGCTATTATATATATTATACTTTCAGAATTTTTTTTCTCCCATCGGCACACATATATAGACCTTTATCCAACTGCGCAGGAAATGCATACAGCTGTAAGCCATGCATTGGCCATACGTTCCTATTAAAGCATATGCAATATTAGGCTTATTTCTGGTGCAGATTGTGGCGGGAAGGTAATTTGTGCCGCAATCTGCGACTTTTCCCCGCTCATGCCCAGTCTAAAAACGTGGGCGGGGAAGGAGACAGGTCGGCAGGCCCGTCTCATTCATCATTTTCTACGCCTGTTTTAGGTGTAGAAAATGCTCTAAATGTAAGACAGCTAGGAAGGTGTCTTACATTTAGACCAGCGCTGGATCTGCCAAAGTTATGGAGATACTGGCTCCTCTACATAACTTTGGCGGATCCACTGCCAGCGCAGGGGCTTATTAAGACCAGCGCCTAAAACTCTGGTCTTAATAAATGACCCCCATTGACTTTGCATAGGCCGGAGTCACAGACAGCTATAAGTATACTGCAGGCAGTCAGTGTCTCCTGGGAAATCCCTTAAAGCTTGATATGAATTATTAATATTTGATTTAGTTTCATTACAGTAAATGACATGTTACTTTTATTTCTTTTAGTTATGGATTACATGAAAGCAAGTACATCATTCCCTGATGCTGACATGGACTTTGATAAGAATGTTCCCCGAATATGTGGAGTCTGTGGGGACAAAGCTACTGGTTTCCATTTTAATGCCATGACATGTGAGGGCTGCAAAGGCTTTTTCAGGTAAGTTATGAATTTCTATGTAACTTGATGCAATTTACATGTTGTTAGAGATTTTACAGTCTTTTATACACTTCCATTACTACTAGCTTCAGTCCCTCAATGTCACCATGTACAAACCGGATTCCCAAAAAGATGGGACACTATACAAATCGTGAATAAAAACTGAATGCAATGATGTGGAGGTGACAACTTCTAATATTTTATTCAGAATAGAACATAAATCACGGAACAAAAGTTTAAACTGAGAAAATGTACCATTTTAAAGGGAAAAATATGTTGAATCAGAATTTCATGGTGTCAACAAACCCCCAAAAAGTTGGGACAAGGCCATTTTCACCACTGTGTGGCATCTCCCCTTCTTCTTACAACACTCAACAGACGTCTGGGGACCGAGGAGACCAGTTTCTCAAGTTTAGAAATAGGAATGCTCTCCCATTCTTGTCTAATACAGGCCTCTAACTGTTCAATCGTCTTGGGCCTTCTTTGTTGCACCTTCCTCTTTATGATGCGCCAAATGTTCTCTATAGGTGAAAGATCTGGACTGCAGACTGGCCATTTCAGTACCCAGATCCTTCTCCTACGCAGCCATGATGTTGTGATTGATGCAGAATGTGGTCTGGCATTATCTTGTTGAAAAATGCAGGGTCTTCCCTGAAAGAGATGACGTCTGGATGGGAGCATATGTTGTTCTAGAACCTGAATATATTTTTCTGCATTGATGGTGCCTTTCCAGACATGCAAGCTGCCCATGCCACACGCACTCATGCAACCCCATACCATCAGAGATGCAGGCTTCTGAACTGAGCGTTTTCCAGATTTCCAAAAAGAACTTTGAATCGTGACTCGTCTGACCACAGAACAGTCTTCCATTTTGCCACACTCCATTTTAAATGATCCCTGGCCCAGTGAAAATGCCTGAGCTTGTGGATCTTGCTTAGAAATGGCTTCTTCTTTGCACTGTAGAGTTTCAGCTGGCAACGGCGGATGGCACGGTGGATTGTGTTCACTGACAATGGTTTCTGGAAGTATTCCTGAGCCCATTCTGTGATTTCCTTTACAGTAGCATTCCTGTTTGTGGTGCAGTGTCGTTTAAGGGCCCGGAGATCACGGGCATCCAGTATGTTTTTACGGCCTTGACCCTTACGTACAGAGATTGTTCCAGATTCTCAGAATCTTCGGATCATGTTTTGCACAGTTGATGATGATAGATGCAAAGTCTTTGCAATTTTTCGCTGGGTAACATCTTTCTGATATTGCTCCACTATCTTTCTGCGCAAAATTGTGGGAATTGGTGATTCTCTACCCATCTTGGCTTCTGAGAGACACTGCCACTCTGAGAAGCTCTTTTTATACCCAATCATGTTGCCAATTGACCTAATTAGTGTTAATTGGTCTTCCAGCTCTTCGTTATGCTTAAATTTACTTTTTCCAGCCTCTTATTGCTACTTGTCCCAACTTTTTGGGGATTTGTTGACACCGTGAAAATTAACGTATTTTTCCTTTAAAATGATACATTTACTCGGATTAAACGTTTGATCTGTCATCTACGTTCTATTACAAATAAAATATTGACATTTGCCATCTCCACATCATTGCGTTCAGTTTTTATTCACAATTTGTTTAGTGTCCCAACTTTTTGGGAATCCGGTTTGTATATAGAGCTGCCACCCTTCCCAACAAAAAATACCGGCCAAGTTTACACTAATAAAAGGGGCATGGTTTGGGAGTGTGGTTTATTTGATTGTGTGTGTGTGTGTGTATGTATGTGTATATATATATATATATATATATATATATATATATATATATATATATATATATATATATATATATATATTTTTATTTTATTTTTTTAAATAAATTAAATGAACTAAAAATATTTTTTTCCCCTATGTATTTAACAATTATTAAATGGGTATTTCCTTCTTGGACATTGAGGGCATATCGCTAGGATATGCCCCCAATGTCTGATAGGTGCGGGTCCCCTATGGGAGCACCGAGCTAGTGCATGCACAGTGTTGGCAAAGTGTTCATTCCCTTTGCTTGCATCAGCCTCAGTGAATGAACTGTGCATGTGCTAGCTCGCACATTGCGAGATTATGGCACTGTAACTTTGTGAGCAAGGAGGAGATTCCTGGATGCAGGCGGTGCTGGGCTCCTTCACAGGGGGCGTGGCTGGGCTCCTTAACCGTAAGTAACCACGCCTTGGGCACCTTACTTGGCTAATTTACATATCTATAAAATAATTTTTTTAACGAAATAAAACCACACAGAGCTATGGGACAGGTATATTGCGGACATACTAGAGGAGATCTATCCCTGCATGTCCGCAACTCTATAGGGTAAAACTAGGTTACAAATTCCCTTTAACTGCTGCGTTACGGGAGCGTGCGGGATTTATGGGACGCACAGGCATAGCGCCTGACCTCCCGCCCGCATAGCAACGAATCGGCCAATTATTCGATAACTGGATTCGTCGACAACTAATCCCGTCATTGAATATTATCAATAACGTTGATTAATTGTTGCAGCCCTACTGCCGGGTATCTTACCCATGACCGGCATTGAAGGCAAAGACTGTAAGGCTATGTTCACATCTCCGCCTGACCTCTCCGGCAGGCTGTACTTGCAGGGAATGCTGGGAATCGGCCAGATCTCTGCTGGACCCCATTATAGTTAATGGGGCAGCGGGCAGGTGGCAGTACCAGAGAACTCCAGCAGACTGTTCTTTGCTGGTATAGCCTGCTGGAGAGGACAGCTGGAGATGTGAAACTACCCAAACCATTGAGCTATAAGGCTCATTGCTACTAAATGGCAGATTTTCTATGGCTAAGAACCTCAGTAGTATTTTGCCCATGTATTATGTGTTCATATACACCGCCTGTCCCCCCAAAAAAAATTGCCACCTGGATTTAACTAAGCAAACAGTTATGAGCCTCCTATTGGATAATTACTGCATGGGCGATTATCTTTCAGCTGGCATCAAGTTATTTAACCCCAACTGGTGCAATGAGTTGCTTCTCATTTCTTAAACGACCATTTCGAAAGACACATCTCGTGGTCGTGGAAAAGATGTTAGTCTGTTTGAGAAGGGTCAAATCATTGGCATGCATCAAGCAGAGAAAACATCTAAGGAGATTGCAGAAACTACTAAAACTGGGTTAAGAACTGTCCAACGCATTATAAGAAACTGGAAGGATAGTGGGGACCCATCGTATTCGAGGTTAAAATGTGGCGGGAAAAAAATCCTGAATGATTGTGAAAGTAAGAGCATTTCCACACGCACAATGCGAAGGGGACTCAAGGGATTGGGACTGAACAGCTGTGTAGCCGTAAGAAAACCACTAATCAGTGAGGCAAACCAGAAAAAAAGGCTTCAATTTGCTAGGGAGCATAAAGATTGGACTCTGGAGCAATGGAAGAAGGTAATGTGGTCTGATGAGTCCAGATTTACCCTGTTCCAGAGTGATGGGCGCATCAGGGTAAGAAGAGAGGCAGATGAAGTGATGCACCCATCATGCCTAGTGCCTACTATACAAGCCTGTGGGGGCAGTGCTATGATCTGGGGTTGCTGCAGTTGGTCAGGTCTAGGTTCAGCAACAGTATGTGCTCCAAGAATGAGGTCAGCTGACTACCTGAACATACTGAATGACCAGGGTATTCCATCAATGGATTTTTTCTTCCCTGATGGCACGGGCATATTCCAAGATGACAATGCCAGGATTCATCTGGCTCAAATTGTAAAAGAGTGGTTCAGGGAGCATGAGACATCATTTTTACACATGGATTGGCCACCACAGAGTCAAGACATTAACTCCATTGAGAATATTTTGGATGTGCTGGAGAAGGCTTTGCGCAGCAGTCAGACTCTACCATCATCAATGCAAGATCTTGGTGACAAATTAATGCAACACTGGATGGAAAAAAAATCTTGTGACATTGCAGAAGCTTATCGAAACAATGCCCGAATGCGTGCCGTAATCAAACGTAATCAAAGCAACGAAATATTAGAGTGTGTGACTACTTTTTTGGGGGGGACATATCTCTATATATACTAAGACATTGTATGGGAGTTTTATTTATATATATATATATATATATATATATATATAGAAACAAAGTGCGGGTCTCAGCAGCACAAGACAGAAAAACCGGTGCACGTCCTCTCAGCCGTGGGCTCAAGCGGCTATATATAGATAAGCATCAAAAGGATAAGGCAGCACTCCAGATAAAGTGAAAAAAGGTGGATCTTTTATTCCCTCTGCAACGTTTCAACCGTCTCGATGCGGTCTTTCTCAAGCATATCACACAGTGTCATACAAGGGTATACAGGGAGTGCAGAATTATTAGGCAAGTTGTATTTTTGAGGATTAATTTTATTATTGAACAACAACCATGTTCTCAATGAACCCAAAAAACTCATTAATATCAAAGCTGAATATTTTTGGAAGTAGTTTTTAGTTTGTTTTTAGTTTTAGCTATTTTAGGGGGATATCTGTGTGTGCAGGTGACTATTACTGTACATAATTATTAGGCAACTTAACAAAAAACAAATATATACCCATTTCAATTATTTATTTTTACCAGTGAAACCAATATAACATCTCAACATTCACAAATATACATTTCTGACATTCAAAAACAAAACAAAAACAAATCAGTGACCAATATAGCCACCTTTCTTTGCAAGGACACTCAAAAGCCTGCCATCCATGGATTCTGTCAGTGTTTTGATCTGTTCACCATCAACATTGCGTGCAGCAGCAACCACAGCCTCCCAGACACTGTTCAGAGAGGTGTACTGTTTTCCCTCCTTGTAAATCTCACATTTGATGATGGACCACAGGTTCTCAATGGGGTTCAGATCAGGTGAACAAGGAGGCCATGTCATTAGATTTTCTTCTTTTATACCCTTTCTTGCCAGCCACGTTGTGGAGTACTTGGACGCGTGTGATGGATCATTGTCCTGTATGAAAATCATGTTTTTCTTACCTTGCAGACTTCTTCCTGTACCACTGCTTGAAGAAGGTGTCTTCCAGAAACTGGCAGTAGGACTGGGAGTTGAGCTTGACTCCATCCTCAACCCAAAAAGGCCCCACATGCTCATCTTTGATGATACCAGCCCAAACCAGTACTCCACTTCCACCTTGCTGGCGTCTGAGTCGGACTGGAGCTCTCTGCCCTTTACCAATCCAGCCATCTGGCCCATCAAGACTCACTCTCATTTCATCAGTCCATAAAACCTTAGAAAAATCAGTCTTGAGATATTTCTTGGCCCAGTCTTGACGTTTCAGCTTGTGTGTCTTGTTCAGTGGTGGTCGTCTTTCAGCCTTTCTTACCTTGGCCATGTCTCTGAGTATTGCACACCTTGTGCTTTTGGGAACTCCAGTGATGTTGCAGCTCTGAAATATGGCCAAACTGGTGGCAAGTGGCATCTTGGCAGCTGCGCGCTTGACTTTTCTCAGTTCATGGGCAGTTATTTTGCGCCTTGGTTTTTCCACACGCTTCTTGCGACCCTGTTGACTATTTTGAATGAAACGCTTGATTGTTCGATGATCACGCTTCAGAAGCTTTGCCATTTTAAGAGTGCTGCATCCCTCTGCAAGATATCTCACTATTTTTGACTTTTCTGAGCCTGTCAAGTCCTTCTTTTGACCCATTTTGCCAAAGGAAAGGAAGTTGCCTAATAATTATGCACACCTGATATAGGGTGTTGATGTCATTAGACCACACCCCTTCTCATTACAGAGATGCACATCACCTAATATGCTTAATTAGTAGTAGGCTTTCGAGCCTATACAGCTTGGAGTAAGACAACATGCATAAAGAGGATGATGTGGTCAAAATACTCATTTGCCTAATAATTCTGCACGTAGTGTATATACCCACAATCCATAGCAAGAAATTTAAAGTGACAATTAATCAATATACAACATGATTAGTTCATAAGAAGCATAAAAAACATAATAAAGTGCATTGTGCATTGTAAAGTGAATCTAACTAATACAATTACATGATGATTTATATATCATAGTACATTCACAGTGTGTACAGCTTTATTATCAATCTCTACTGTGATTAAATTGTTGGTTCACAACTCATCCATGTACTCGAAGTCACCTGTGTATCATATAAAGTGCAATTATAACAATAGAAGTTAAAAACAACTCACACCGTAACACCCGTGCAGGGGCGCCAAGATCCGCGTCCTCACTGTCAAACCGCGCATGCCCAAGATGTCAACCGCGTCACAGGAGCGACACCATCCAGGCCGAAACCAGCAGCCGTCACCAAGGAAACGTGACGTCAAAGACACGTGACCCGGGAGGCGGCTACATGGCCAAACCAGAGGCGTCGCCGGGAAACACCCACGGTGCAGGGTCCGCGTCACCAGGTCAGACACGCCTACAGTAGTGGCGTCGCTGCCATAGCAACAGCCGGCCCAGCACCATGCTCAGTGTCTCCACGAAATCCAGCGGAAGGCATAGGGCAGGCGCGGGCCCACAAAAGAACGGCGGAGGGAGAGCAAACGGCCAAATAAAAATCTATGAAAACATATATAGACGAGGATTAATGAATACCTCATTAGGTCAAACTGTATTAATATGTTTAGAGTATTTAGAAATAGGAGTGAACGTGGTCCGAGTATATCAGCAACAGGGATTACCCCTAAATTATCAGTGCCATACTCATGTTGTCTCACACTGGGACGGGGACCAGAAGGGGCCACGTCGTTCTCACGACCATCGCCCCCGGTCCATGACGGACTTGGGTCCAAAGCACATCAATGCCACGGTGCCCAGTTCCAGAAACCGACCCTCATGTCTTAAGCAACCACAAAGAAGACCACCACTCCACAAAAGTATAATTACAGTAGACCCATTGAGTATCTTGTAATTCATAAGGCCCCAAAGATCTCCCCCAACGCCATAAATCAACAAGGAGACGCAGAAATAGACGCCCACTGTCCACGAACAAAATTGGTGGAGTCCCAATAACTGGAGAAAGAAAAAGGAGAAAGAAGAAGATTAGAAAAAAATGAAACGATCATAATGAATACATGATCAATTTCCATGATAAATGACACTAGTAAATATTCACATACACCAGGGCGCGGCGAGTCAAGGATCAACCGGGTATAGCAAGGAACCCCCCTTACAACACACTCCACTTGAAATCGACATTAAGACCATAAGGTCTCAGGGTGTTGAGGCGATGAATCCACCTCAATTCCCTCTGTTTAAGGGCCAGCGTCCTATCACCTCCCCTTCTGGACAAGGTGATATGGTCCACCAACATAAACTTCCAATCTTTTTCTCTATGTTTGGCCTCCACAAAGTGTTTAGGAACAGGCAGATCTTTTCTTTTTTGTCTAATAGAGAACCGGTGATTGTTCAGACGTGTCTTCATGTCACAAGTGGTCTCCCCAACATAGAGGAGACCACACGGACAGGAAAGCACGTAGATCACAAACGAACTGTTGCATGTTAAAAAGTGACCAATCCCATATTGGGTCCCGGTGACGGGATGCGTGAACTTCTCGCCCTTGATCATGTAAGAACAGTTAACACAACCCAAACAAGGGTAGGAGCCCCTCCTTCGGGAGCCAATATGGGATTGTACCAAGGTCTTAGTGGGAATGTCCGCCCGTACCAGCTTATCACGGAAGTTGGCAGCACGCCTATAGGAAAGCAGAGGCGGCAAAGTCAGAGCTGCAATGTCAGGGAAGTTACTCCTCAGTATCGGCCAATATTTACAAACAATCTGGGCAATGGGAGCACTCTGTTCCGAGTATGTTGATATGAACGGTATCCTCTCAATTTTGCTACATGTATTAGCAGATGGTTTCTGTTGTGGATATCTCACTCTGCTAAGATCAATCACCTGAGCAGGATAACCTCTTTTCATGAACTTATCTACCATCTGTGCAAACCGAGTCGGAAGTAGATCAGGGTCCTGTACCACCCTTTTAACCCTCAGTAGTTGGCCATAGGGTACAGAATTAATGATTGACCTCGGATGACAGCTGTTAAAATGTAACAGCGTGTTACAGTCAGTCGGCTTGGTATAAATATCCGTGGAAAGTTTATTGTTCACTAAAGTGACCGTAGTGTCAAGAAACTGGACATGGGTCGCAGAGTGGACCAAGGTGAAACTAATATCAGGGTCCATGCCATTCAAAAAGTCATGGAAAAGCCCTAGCGAAAGGGAGTCACCATGCCAGATGAGGAAGACGTCATCTATGTATCTCCACCACCCCAGGACATTCCTGAAGTGGTGGGACACATAGACAAGGTCCTCCTCGAGGGACGCCATGAAGACATTGGCATAGGTGGGTGCCACATTTGACCCCATGGCGGTCCCTCGTAATTGGAGATAGAAACTCTCCATAAACAAAAAATAATTGTTTCTCAAGACCAGATCAAGTAGATGAACAATGAAATCCTGACAATGTGAAGAATGGCTACTGCCGGACAATTGCCTCCGGACAGCAGACAACCCCCTATCATGGTCAATGGAGGTGTATAAACTAGTTACATCAAAAGATGCCAGGAGGCAGTTGTCCGGCAGCACCAAATCAGAGATTTTATCCAAAAAGTCCCCAGTGTCCCTAATATACGACCTGGCCGTGATCGCATACTGGCGAAGCAATTTATCCAGAAAAATCGAAACGTTAGAAAAAATGGAGCCAGAACCGGCAACAATGGGACGGCCAGGTGGGTCAATCAATGATTTATGTATCTTGGGGAGTACATATATGACCGGTGTGCGTGGTTGAGTTACAAATAAAAATGTATAGAGTTTACCATCAATAATGTCCTGAGCCAAAGCTACATCCAGGGCATTCTTGATGCATCTAGTAATTTCAAACTTCGGATCACCAGCCAACAATCTGTAAACATTCGGGTCACCCAGCTGTCTCCTAATCTCAAGAATGTATTTAGAGGTGTCTATGACAACAACCGCACCACCCTTATCAGCTGGTTTGATGGTGAGGCTGTTGTCATGGCACAACCCCTCCAAAATGACAACCTCAGAGGAAGTCATATTAGGATGTTTTAAGGGTAAGGTGCTAGTCTCATCACGTAATGAGGCTACATCCCTAGAGACAGCCTTTCTGAACGTTTCCAGAGCAGGAGAACCACTGTGTGGTGAAAAATCACTCTTATTAGACAATCCAAGGGGTTTAAGCCTCAATTCAGTAGCAGAAGTCGATTGCTCAACGGGAGGACGACCTGCAAACCATATCTTGAGTTCAATACTCCTATATAGGCGCTGCAGGTCGGCCTCCAGATTGAACCAATCGACCCTGGTTGAGGGACAGAATGAAAGACCCTTAGACAACACCTTAATTTGTAAATCAGATAATGGCGCAGAGGAGATATTTACCACAGTAGAGAGATTATTCACTGAGCTTGATTCCCCTTTCTGCGCAATGACATGTGTTTGATTGTCCTTGGTGATTTGGGATTTACGCCACTTGTGGTGTCTTCTGCCACCCCGTCTGGTTCTCTGGCCATCACGGGACCCATCTCTAAAAAAGATTTCTTCGATGTAGGGTTCTGAGTGGCTGACGGCCCGGATTGTCCCGACTGTTTCCTAACAGTCGGGACAATCCGGGCCGTCAGCCACTCAGAACCCTACATCGAAGAAATCTTTTTTAGAGATGGGTCCCGTGATGGCCAGAGAACCAGACGGGGTGGCAGAAGACACCACAAGTGGCGTAAATCCCAAATCACCAAGGACAATCAAACACATGTCATTGCGCAGAAAGGGGAATCAAGCTCAGTGAATAATCTCTCTACTGTGGTAAATATCTCCTCTGCGCCATTATCTGATTTACAAATTAAGGTGTTGTCTAAGGGTCTTTCATTCTGTCCCTCAACCAGGGTCGATTGGTTCAATCTGGAGGCCGACCTGCAGCGCCTATATAGGAGTATTGAACTCAAGATATGGTTTGCAGGTCGTCCTCCCGTTGAGCAATCGACTTCTGCTACTGAATTGAGGCTTAAACCCCTTGGATTGTCTAATAAGAGTGATTTTTCACCACACAGTGGTTCTCCTGCTCTGGAAACGTTCAGAAAGGCTGTCTCTAGGGATGTAGCCTCATTACGTGATGAGACTAGCACCTTACCCTTAAAACATCCTAATATGACTTCCTCTGAGGTTGTCATTTTGGAGGGGTTGTGCCATGACAACAGCCTCACCATCAAACCAGCTGATAAGGGTGGTGCGGTTGTTGTCATAGACACCTCTAAATACATTCTTGAGATTAGGAGACAGCTGGGTGACCCGAATGTTTACAGATTGTTGGCTGGTGATCCGAAGTTTGAAATTACTAGATGCATCAAGAATGCCCTGGATGTAGCTTTGGCTCAGGACATTATTGATGGTAAACTCTATACATTTTTATTTGTAACTCAACCACGCACACCGGTCATATATGTACTCCCCAAGATACATAAATCATTGATTGACCCACCTGGCCGTCCCATTGTTGCCGGTTCTGGCTCCATTTTTTCTAACGTTTCGATTTTTCTGGATAAATTGCTTCGCCAGTATGCGATCACGGCCAGGTCGTATATTAGGGACACTGGGGACTTTTTGGATAAAATCTCTGATTTGGTGCTGCCGGACAACTGCCTCCTGGCATCTTTTGATGTAACTAGTTTATACACCTCCATTGACCATGATAGGGGGTTGTCTGCTGTCCGGAGGCAATTGTCCGGCAGTAGCCATTCTTCACATTGTCAGGATTTCATTGTTCATCTACTTGATCTGGTCTTGAGAAACAATTATTTTTTGTTTATGGAGAGTTTCTATCTCCAATTACGAGGGACCGCCATGGGGTCAAATGTGGCACCCACCTATGCCAATGTCTTCATGGCGTCCCTCGAGGAGGACCTTGTCTATGTGTCCCACCACTTCAGGAATGTCCTGGGGTGGTGGAGATACATAGATGACGTCTTCCTCATCTGGCATGGTGACTCCCTTTCGCTAGGGCTTTTCCATGACTTTTTGAATGGCATGGACCCTGATATTAGTTTCACCTTGGTCCACTCTGCGACCCATGTCCAGTTTCTTGACACTACGGTCACTTTAGTGAACAATAAACTTTCCACGGATATTTATACCAAGCCGACTGACTGTAACACGCTGTTACATTTTAACAGCTGTCATCCGAGGTCAATCATTAATTCTGTACCCTATGGCCAACTACTGAGGGTTAAAAGGGTGGTACAGGACCCTGATCTACTTCCGACTCGGTTTGCACAGATGGTAGATAAGTTCATGAAAAGAGGTTATCCTGCTCAGGTGATTGATCTTAGCAGAGTGAGATATCCACAACAGAAACCATCTGCTAATACATGTAGCAAAATTGAGAGGATACCGTTCATATCAACATACTCGGAACAGAGTGCTCCCATTGCCCAGATTGTTTGTAAATATTGGCCGATACTGAGGAGTAACTTCCCTGACATTGCAGCTCTGACTTTGCCGCCTCTGCTTTCCTATAGGCGTGCTGCCAACTTCCGTGATAAGCTGGTACGGGCGGACATTCCCACTAAGACCTTGGTACAATCCCATATTGGCTCCCGAAGGAGGGGCTCCTACCCTTGTTTGGGTTGTGTTAACTGTTCTTACATGATCAAGGGCGAGAAGTTCACGCATCCCGTCACCGGGACCCAATATGGGATTGGTCACTTTTTAACATGCAACAGTTCGTTTGTGATCTACGTGCTTTCCTGTCCGTGTGGTCTCCTCTATGTTGGGGAGACCACTTGTGACATGAAGACACGTCTGAACAATCACCGGTTCTCTATTAGACAAAAAAGAAAAGATCTGCCTGTTCCTAAACACTTTGTGGAGGCCAAACATAGAGAAAAAGATTGGAAGTTTATGTTGGTGGACCATATCACCTTGTCCAGAAGGGGAGGTGATAGGACGCTGGCCCTTAAACAGAGGGAATTGAGGTGGATTCATCGCCTCAACACCCTGAGACCTTATGGTCTTAATGTCGATTTCAAGTGGAGTGTGTTGTAAGGGGGGTTCCTTGCTATACCCGGTTGATCCTTGACTCGCCGCGCCCTGGTGTATGTGAATATTTACTAGTGTCATTTATCATGGAAATTGATCATGTATTCATTATGATCGTTTCATTTTTTTCTAATCTTCTTCTTTCTCCTTTTTCTTTCTCCAGTTATTGGGACTCCACCAATTTTGTTCGTGGACAGTGGGCGTCTATTTCTGCGTCTCCTTGTTGATTTATGGCGTTGGGGGAGATCTTTGGGGCCTTATGAATTACAAGATACTCAATGGGTCTACTGTAATTATACTTTTGTGGAGTGGTGGTCTTCTTTGTGGTTGCTTAAGACATGAGGGTCGGTTTCTGGAACTGGGCACCGTGGCATTGATGTGCTTTGGACCCAAGTCCGTCATGGACCGGGGGCGATGGTCGTGAGAACGACGTGGCCCCTTCTGGTCCCCGTCCCAGTGTGAGACAACATGAGTATGGCACTGATAATTTAGGGGTAATCCCTGTTGCTGATATACTCGGACCACGTTCACTCCTATTTCTAAATACTCTAAACATATTAATACAGTTTGACCTAATGAGGTATTCATTAATCCTCGTCTATATATGTTTTCATAGATTTTTATTTGGCCGTTTGCTCTCCCTCCGCCGTTCTTTTGTGGGCCCGCGCCTGCCCTATGCCTTCCGCTGGATTTCGTGGAGACACTGAGCATGGTGCTGGGCCGGCTGTTGCTATGGCAGCGACGCCACTACTGTAGGCGTGTCTGACCTGGTGACGCGGACCCTGCACCGTGGGTGTTTCCCGGCGACGCCTCTGGTTTGGCCATGTAGCCGCCTCCCGGGTCACGTGTCTTTGACGTCACGTTTCCTTGGTGACGGCTGCTGGTTTCGGCCTGGATGGTGTCGCTCCTGTGACGCGGTTGACATCTTGGGCATGCGCGGTTTGACAGTGAGGACGCGGATCTTGGCGCCCCTGCACGGGTGTTACGGTGTGAGTTGTTTTTAACTTCTATTGTTATAATTGCACTTTATATGATACACAGGTGACTTCGAGTACATGGATGAGTTGTGAACCAACAATTTAATCACAGTAGAGATTGATAATAAAGCTGTACACACTGTGAATGTACTATGATATATAAATCATCATGTAATTGTATTAGTTAGATTCACTTTACAATGCACAATGCACTTTATTATGTTTTTTATGCTTCTTATGAACTAATCATGTTGTATATTGATTAATTGTCACTTTAAATTTCTTGCTATGGATTGTGGGTATATATACCCTTGTATGACACTGTGTGATATGCTTGAGAAAGACCGCATCGAGACGGTTGAAACGTTGCAGAGGGAATAAAAGATCCACCTTTTTTCACTTTATCTGGAGTGCTGCCTTATCCTTTTGATGCTTATCTATATATATATATATATATATATATATATATATCAGGAAATTTTATATATTTTTAGTAATTGCAAAAAATTAACGGCACAAAATAAATTACAATAATGACCAAACCTTCCATTATAGAAAGAGAAGAATTAAAATAATCAAAGCTTTGTCTCCATGAAATGATGGAGATGAACATCACCTGATAGACCACACTGACTATAAGGGTATATGACTCCATCTGTTTTGCATTCCGCAAACCACAGATTCGGATACTGTCTGTGCGACATCTGCATGTTTTTGTGTGGACCCATTGACTTTAATGGGTCTGTAGACCGCATTTTACGAACAGGCCATAATAGGACATGTTCTATACTTTACGGAACTGACATATGGATGAGGACAGCACACCGGCGAAATCCATATTTTCCAGATCCACGCTGTTTGCGGACTGAGGCCTTATAGTTAGTGTAGATTTTAGTGGGATTTCGGATGGAAATTATGATATTTAAGAAGGTAATGTGATATTTCACAATATATCACTTTTTTTGGATCCATTCCCAACACCCTTACTGGTTAACTTGTCACATTAAAGTAGAAGTCATGTAGAAAATGCGTGCTTAGATTGGGTAATGGCTTACCTTGCTGGATAGCATACCAGGAAATTCTGGGTGGATGCAGATTACATCCAAAAGGTCGTTTCTATGTGGCAATGGTTATTTGTGGAGCACGTAATCTATCATTACATTTGTTGACTATAAATGGTTGTGCGTCGTGTCTGTGCAGGTATATGTTAAACATGACTGTTCAGGAAAATCTCAACCTTTCATATTGGTGCAGGTGTAAAAGTCAAGCTCAAAGTCAGTTTGTTAAATGAAAAAATAAAAAATAAAGAAAAATCTCAGCCCTTTCTGATTGATAGGTCATCAATATATATTGCTGTACAGCCGCTTTTAATATGCAGTTTTTCCTTAAAAAAAAAGAAGAGATTTTTTGCTGTGAAAAGTGTTATTTAGGCCTCATGCACATGACGACTGTATTTTTGTAAAACGGATAGCACACTGAACCATACAAGTCGATCGGGCTACTCACACTTCTGTTTTTTTCACGAATCACATGCCCGAGAATCTCAGCAGAGGTCCTATTCTTGTTCTTTTTTTGCAGATGAGAACAGCTTTTCTTATCGAGGGAAGTGAGAGAAAATTGGAATGCACGCGGAATCTATTTTTCAAGAAACTAAAGCCATCTTTCAGAATGTTGTAAACTTAAAGGGGTTGTCTCCTATCACCATTACTAATGTGAAATGAGACACAGTCCTGACCACCTCCTGTCCGGTGCTCTGCTGTTTCAGTAGCTCTCACTGCCGTGCATGAGAGCTACTGAAACAGCATAGCACAGCAAGCTGTACTGTTTCCCTAAAGACTGTATTACATTGGCCGATATTTCGCCCGATAATCGCTAACGAACATTCGCATGAACGCTCGTTAGCGATCATCTTGCAGTGTAATACTGCCACCGTTTGCCCAATGAATAGGCAAACGCTCCTTCATCGGGCAATTCAGATTTTTAAGCATGCTTAAAAAATCAGTGCTTGCGGGTGGCAGGTCATTCTTTCTAATAGTGTTCTGCCGCCGGACTATATGGGGACGAGCGATGACATAGCGATTGCTCCTCCCTATGCTGTGAAGGAGATCACTGCATGTAATAGCAGCAGTCGTCTCCTCTGCTAGCTAGAAAGTGATTGACGGGAGGGAAAGCTTCCCTCTTGACAATCACTTGCTGATCTGCCTGTCTAATACAAGCGTAACTCAGAAACAGTATAGCTTGCTGTGCTATGCTGTTTCAGTAGCTCTCATGCACGGCAGTGAGAGCTACTGAAACAGCATAGCACCGGAGCGCTCTTCTGTTTCCTGGCCGGGAGGTGGTCGGGACTGTGTTTCATCTCACCTTAGTAACGGCGAGATGAGACAACCCCTTTAAGGCCCCTTTCACATGGGTGAGTTGAACGCATTGCACCCGCACTGAATCAGGACCCATTCATTTCTATGGGGCTGTTCACATGAGCAGTGATTTTCACGCATCACTTGTGCATTGCGTGAAAATCGCAGCAAGCTCTATTTTGTGCATTTTTCACGCAACGCAGGCCCCATAGAAGTGAATGGGGCTGCGTGAAAATCGCAAGCATCCGCAAGCAAGTGCGGATGCGGTGCGATTTTCACGCACGGTTGCTAGGAGACTATCGGGATGGGGACCCGATCTTTATTATTTTCCCTTATAACATGGGTATAAGGGAAAATATTAGCATTCTGAATACAGAATGCATAGTACAATAGCGCTGGAGGGGTTAAAAAATAAATAAAATAATTTAACTCACCTGAATCCACTTGCTCGCGCAGCCGGCATCTCTTCTGTGCTGTGTACAGGAAAAGGACCTGTGGTGACGTCACTCTGGTCATCACATGGTCCATCACATGATCTTTTACCATGGTGATGAATCATGTGATGGACCATGTGATGACCGGAGTGACATCACCACAGGTCATTTTCCTGTACACAGCACAGAAGAGAAGCCGGGCTGCGCGAGCAAGTGGATTAAGGCGAGTTACATTTTTTTATATATTTTTTTTTTAACCCCTCCAGTGCTATTGTACTACCCATTCTGTATTCAGAATGTATTATTTTCCCTTTATAATATGGTTAGAAGGGAAAATAATAGCAATCTACAGAACACCGATCCCAAGCCCGAACTTCTGTGAAGAAGTTCTGGTTTTGGTACCAAACATGCTGATTTTTCTCACGCGTGTGCAAAACACATTACAATGTTTTGCACTTGTGCTGAAAAATTGTGCATGTTCCCGCAACGCACCCACACCTTTTCCTGCAACGCCCGTGTGAAAGAGGCCGAAGTCTTTTAGTTAGCTATCGCAAGATCCGTTCAAAATAATAATGTGTGTAGTCTGCACGTGAGCCAAGGATGTGGCCAATTATCAGGACCCGAACATACAGTACAATCATAGTTTGTCGGCAGCACATCATCCTGTGTAATCAAGAAAGTGCTGAGGGCAAAGAATGAGTCATCGTAATAGTGATCATTCATCCCCATACAGATGGGATGATAGTATGTGTATGCATCTAGTATGAGTGATTGATGAGTGGATTATTCCCAATCATTGCAGTATGTTTTGACCAATGTAAAGGGGACCTTACTCGAAATATATTGTCAGATCTAAAATTCTTAAAGAGAACCTGTCACTTTCCTTTGGGCTGCTTAGCGACCAGCAGGTTATCATCATGCGGCTGGAGATGAGTCCTCTAGGTAATCCCGTAAAGTCCTGTGCAGAAAAAATATGCATGTAATTTTTTCCCCAAAGCATATAAATGTAGTAAAAATACCCAATTCACTTGCATTGGATGAGGAATGTTGGCAAATTTTTATGTGTCAGTGTACATGTGTACATGTGAACATGTGTCAGTGTAGTCTAAATGGGATTTTCAGAAACGCCATTTACTATCATTATACTGTACATTTGTTGCAGGTACAATGATGTGGTTTAGTAATATTGGCTGTAGCTCAGGAGGAGCTCAAGATGAGCAAACCAATGCACTTACATGATTCAGATTATATCTATATGTAAACTGTACAGTGATATTCACAGAGGAACTCGCACATCATTTGAATCTAAGCTCCATAATATGCTAAAATAATTTATTATGTTTTCTCCCATTATAATTGGAAGGTTTTCAGATGTACTTACATTTACTCGAGACGTTTGTAGCATCAAAGGGGTTGTCACTTCAGCAAATGGCATATATCATGTGTAGTGACCGGGTTTGGGGTGGCTCAAACGCTACGCTGAGTTCCCCAGACTCTGTTGAGGTGTCACCACGTGTTCCTGCTCTCTGGAAGGGATGGAAAGGCATGCTGCATCCCAATGGGAAATAAGTTCAGAGAGTCAGGACCTGCAGTTAACCAACGTGCTTTCTTTACTGGAGGAACTCAAGTGACACACAATACAGGCAAGGCACTGAGCCGGCTTCTCCAGTCTCCTCACAGGCTGAAGGTTTCATGCTGAGGAAATGTCTGAGCTACCTGTATCTCTCTCTCAGAATGCTGATACCCTGGCCAAAGGCTAAGGTACCAGGGTCTAACGCTCAGTCGTCTGGCTGGCTCCCTGGTAATGGGGCTGGTTTCTTGGGGTCTGTGGCCAAGACCCCATGTCAGCATCTTCTTCTGGTCACACATACAGTCTGGCAGAGTCTCTCCTACAAAGCATTTCTACTGATATCGATGTCACAAGCAGAGCTTAGTTTTGTTTTATGTAATAGGGTTGTTGCGGGTATCGAAATTTCGATACCCAATCGATACTTTTGTCCCGGTATCGATACGATACCGGGATTTCAGTTTTTTCGATACTGGGCTGCGCTTCTGCGCAGTCTAGTATCTCTGAACATGAGTGCTCATGTATGTTCTCTCAGCAGTACGGGGAGACGGAAGCTGTCCTCCTCCCTCCCCCCTGTGCTGCTGCCACCAATGAGAAGAGAGGGGCGGAGGAGGGGCGGGCGCACTGCGCCACCAATGAGAAGAGAGGGGCGGTCGGACTGAGCCACCAATGATAGGACTATTCCCACACAGAGCGGCGCCCAGCGATGTCTCAGCACTTACCATTATTCCTGGGCGCCGCTCCGTTCGCCCGCAGTGCCACATTACTGTCTCCTCTCCTGCTCCACATGATGCTGATTACTATCGGAGCGATGGGAGGAGACATCAGCTTCACTAGTGGGCGTTCCTTCTCCCTGCACTGCGATTGGACAGTGCTACAGCCAGGGAGAAGGAACGCCCACTAGTGAAGCTGATGTCTCCTCCCCATCGCTCTGATAGTAATCAGCATGTGGAGCAGGAGAGGAGACAGTAATGGGGCACTGCGGGCGAATGGAGCGGCGCCCAGGACTAATGGTGAGTGCTAGGACATCGCTGGGCGCCACTCTGTGTAGCCTGATACTTAGTCTGGACCCAGGAAAAGTAGTCAGTCAGTCTTTAACACATAATACAGGAGGCGGGTGCCGGCAGCAGAATCGCATTGCCGGCACCCTGCCCCTGACAGGGAGCTGCGATCAGCTGCAGTTAACCCCTCAGGTGCGGCACCAAAGGGGTTAACTGCCGCTGATCTGCCAGTACCCGCCTCCTGTATAAAGGGGTAATTATCATTGGTGGTGCAGTGTGCCCCCCCTCAACCCCCCATCCCATTAAAATCTTTGGTGGCACAGTGCACCGGCCCCTCTCAACCCCCCAGTATTAAAATCATTGGTGGCAGTGGGCACAGGGTCCTCTCCCCTCCCCCTCATTGGTGGTGCAGTGGCAGCTTCTGATCGGAGCCCCAGCTGTGTAAGCCTGGGGCTTCGATCGGTTACCATGGCAGCCAGGACGCTACAGAAGCTCTGGCTGCCATGGTAACATCCCTGATGCTGTGTGCACAAAGCACAGAGCAGCAGGGACAGTGTGAAGTCCTATTCACCCTGAGAGATCTATCAGGCTGAATAGGACAAGGGATGAAAGATCCCAGGTTCTAGCCCCTAAGAGGGAAAATAGTTATTAAATAAAAAGTGTAAAAAAAAAAAGTAAAAAAAAACCCCCACCAAAATATGAAGTATAAATCACCCCCTTTTCCCAATTTCACATATAAAATATATAAATAATAAACATATTACATATCGCCACGTCAGAAAAGTCCAATCTATTAAAATAAAAATAAAAAATCTAGGTGGTGAACGCCGGGACAGAAAAAATAAATAAAAACTGCGCGATTCGGCATTTTTTAAAATGTGGAATGCACGTGGCTTTTTTGGTTTATTTTTTTCGCGTGGTATCGAATGGTATCGAGTATTGCAATACTTTTTCATGGTATCGAAACTGAATAAAAAATTTGGTATCACAACAACTCTACTATGTAATATGTAATATTTGTTCTAGGTAATATGTAATACGTGCATGGAAGTACTACACTGACACTGTATCGGGTCAAAGCAGAACTTAACTTTATTGTGAAGTTACAAGCATTCTATACCCTTAGCTGAGGGGAGGGTCATACATGGACTCCTCCAATTGGACAATAATACAAGGGCGTATATCTGCATACTCTCATACAATGGAAGCAACCTTAAAACATCCATGTATGGTATGGGCATAAGCCTTAGTTTCTTTGTTCTAAAATGCCATGCAGCAGGGCGCTGTCCCAGAGGTAAAGCAGGATGTGGCAGCCATCTTGATTAAATTATATCCATTTTCTATAACACTACACTGGTCCCTAACTGCAGACAACCAGGGCTGTGACTGCTCTCCTTATATAGAGTCTTTAGCCAAACTAGAACCTTCTAGCGGGAGGCATGGGGTGGAATAGCACAGCCTAAACAGAAGTATTGTTAGATTTTCTGTCCATCATTGATTTTTATACAGTTTCAATGCAAGTATATGGAATGACTAAGCAGCTTTTCCAGACACAAACAAGTCTTCAGATATAAACAACAGAGCTAAGGCTACTTTCACACTGCCGTTTCTGGGTCCGCCTGTGAGATCCGTTTCAAGGCTCTCACAAACGGCCCCAAACGGATCAGTTTAGTATTCTGAATAGATAAGGATCTGTTCAGAAGGCATCAGTTTGGCTCCGTTCCGCCTCCATTCCGCTCTGGAGGCGGACACCAAAACGCTGCTTGCAGCGTTCGGGTGTCCGCCTGGCGATGCGGAGCCAAACTTATCCGTCCTGACTTACAATGTAAGTCAATGGGGATGGATCCGTTTGTCACTGGCACAATATGGTGCAATTGTAAACGGATCCGTCAACCATTGACTTTCAATGTAAGTTAGGACGGATCCGTTTGACTTCCACTTAGACTTAGATTTTTTTTTTTACATATTGCCTCCTTTGCTGGCTTGATTCATTTTCCATTACATTATACACTGCACATATCCATGGTTACATCCACCACTGCAGCACAGACACTAGGTGATGGGATGGTAGCTGCTGCACATGCACACTCCCACAGGCATAATGTGATGGAAAAATGAATCCAGCCAGGAAAGGAGGCAATATGGTTAATCACAATACATCAGTAAGTGCTTTGTATTAACTTTCTCTACATGATAAATGCCATTCGCTGAAGTAAAACAACCCCTTTAAGTATTTTGCAGTCAGACCAGACTTCCCATTGTTGCTGGCAACTGTAAAGTGGTTGCTGCCTTACTTTACACCTACAGAGCTGAAACCCATTAACCTGCTTAAGTCAACCAGGTAAGCTGCTCTAGGGAGGTTTCAGACCAGACACCATTGAGACTATAAGTACACGTTACAACGTTTTAACGATAACCTTGCAAATCAATTTGCTGCAAGTGTTTCCGTACCCTGTAAAATGTTCAAACAAGACAGATTATTAGGAGAAACATTTAGGTATATTGCGTGGATAAATTATCACTGTCATGAGGGCAATTTAGATTACACCCTATACTGAATTTATTAATCCTTTCAAACACAACAACAATATTTCACCTTTTTGAATGCTACATTCTAAGGTTGAATGTATATATATATATATATATATAATTATACTGTAATTCAGCCACTTTTTTTTCTTTTTTTTTTCTTTTTTTTTGTAACACAGATCAGTTCTTAATGTGGTACTTAGACAGCTTGGTATCTTTTCATTTTTGAACTAACAGTTGGCGTTAGCCTGTGTCCCGTACTGAAAGGATCATACTTACCTGCTCCATGCTGGCTTCCGAGTCTTCGTCTTTCGGGGTTTGTTGTCTTCCCCCCTCGACATGGGCATGGTCACCTGATCCTCTTCAGCTAACCGCTAAAATGTCTCTTGGGGACAAATCACAGCTGAAGCAGGTAAGTATGATCCTTTTAGTACTGGAGGCAGGCTGCTGGCAACTGTTGGAAATTGTGTATTTCCAGACAGCCCCTTTAAGTAGCGGAAAATGTGGTAAAATGCAAATTTCGTTCATTTTTCATTTGTAATTACCTATAATGACCCCCCCCTCCCCCAATGCCCGGGCCCCTCATATAGATTATACTTGCCCAGCTCCCTGGCACCCATGTCACTCCTGATCCCCTCACAACCACCGCTGCATCTGCCCATCGTGCAGATCAAAACACACAGGGAAATGGGGACACATCAAAATGGGGACGAGCCTCCCTAGCATCACAATAATACTTCGCTCATCACTACTGAGGATCACAAAGGAGGGCAGGAAAGGCCCAACTACTAAAAAGTGATGAATTATTATCTGGGAACAGTTAGGCCTCTTTCACATGAGTGATACGGATTGTGTCAGGATCTTTTCAGGGAAAAACAGATGGTTTTGGACACAAGTTCAATCAGTTTTTTTCTGCAATTGCGTTGCAGATTTTTTTGGTCCGCAAATTGCGGATACCGGCTGAGAGCTTGCTGTCATTTTTTTTTCACTCCTTCACAAATGTCCTATACTTGTCTGCAAAATGGACAAGAATTAGACTTGTTCTATTTTTTTGCGAGGCCACAGAACAGAAGTGGACAGCAACTTTTTCGTCCCCATTGAGATGAATGGGTCAACATCTGATATGCAAAAAATGTGGATCCGATGCAGACCAAAACTACAGAACTTAAGGCCCCTTTCACACGGGCGAGTATTCCGCGCGGATGCGATGCGTGAGTTGAACGCATTGCACCTGCACTGAATACCGACCCATTCATTTCTATGGGGCTGTTCACATGAGCAGTGATTTTCACGCATCACTTGTGCGCTGCGTGAAAATCCCAGCATGCTCCTCTTTGTGCGTTTTTTCACGCAACGCAGGCCCCATAGAAGTGAATGGGGTTGCGTGAAAATTGCAAGCATCCGCAAGCAAGTGCGGATGCGGTGTGATTTTCACGCACGGTTGCTAGGAGACGATCGGTATGTAGACCCGATCATTTTTATTTTCCCTTATAACATGGTTATAACGGAAAATAATAGCATTCTGAATATAGAATGCATAGTAAAATAGCGCTGGAGGGGTTAAAAAAAAATAAAAAAAATTTTAACTCGCCTTAGTCCACTTGATCGCGCTGCCCGGCATCTCTTCTGTCTCCTTTGCTGAACAGGACCTGTGGTGACGTCACTCCAGTCATCACATGTTCTATCACATGATCTTTTACCATGGTGATGGATCATGTGATGACCGGAGTGACGTCACCACAGTTCCTGTTCCTGCAATGAATGCTCACCACAGGTCCTGTTCAGCAAAGGAGACAGAAGGAGATGTCGGGCTGCGCGATCAAGTGGACTAAGGTGAGTTAAATTATAAAAAAAATTATTTAAACCCCTCCAGCGCTATTTTACTATGCATTCTGTATTCAGAATGCTATTATTTTCCCTTATAACCATGTTATAAGGGAAAATAATACAATCTACAGAACACTGATCCCATTACAATGTTTTGCACTCGCGTGGAAAAATTGCGCGTGTTCCCGTAACATTTGAAAGAGGTCTAAGAGACATTAGGTTTCAGAGAAACTCTTTAATGAGACTTAGCTGAAATATCAAGCACAGTCCAAACTCTTTTTACAGGGCTTAGCCTATGCAAATAATGAAGGGACAACACTGCTTGGTAAACCACTAGGGCCGTTTCATTCTGCTGAGATGATGCTGGAAGTTTCATCCCCCACCATTCCAATATCGATTTATCCTGGTGGATATAAATACATACTGTAGACTAATAAATACATTTGCAAGAAAAAGTATGTGAACCCTTTGAAATGATATGGATTTCTGCACAAATTGGTCATAAAATGTGATCTGATCTTCATCTAAGTCACAACAATAGACGATCACAGTCTGCTTAAACTAATAACACACACAGAATTAAATGTTACTTTTTCCACCTGCACTGTGAATGTTCAAATGGTGTGTTCAATAAAAACATAGTATGTGAATCCTTGGATGTAATAACTGGTTGAACCTCCTTTGGCAGCAATAACTTCAACCAAACGTTTCCTGTAGTTGCAGATCAGACGTGCACAACGGTCAGGAGTAATTCTTGACCATTCCTCTTCACAGAACTGTTTCAGTTCAGCAATATTCTTGGGATGTCTGGTGTGAATCACTTTCTTGAGGTCATGCCACAGCATCTCAATCGGGTTGAGGTCAGGACTCTGACTGGGCCACTCCAGAAGGCGTATTTTCTTCCGTTTTAAGCCATTCTGTTGATTTACTCTATGCTTTGGGTCTTTGTCCTGTTGCAACACCCATATTCTGTTGAGCTTCAGCTGGTGGACAGATGGCCTTAAGTTCTCCTGCAAAATGTCTTAATAAACTTGAGAATTCATTTTTCCTTTGATGCTAACAATCCGTCCAGGCTCTGATGCAGCAAAGCAGCCCCAAACCATGATGCCCCCACCACCATACTTCACAGTTGAGATGAGGTTTTGATGTTGGTGTGCTGTGCCTCTTTTTCTCCACACATAGTGTTGTGTTTTTCTTCCAAACAACTCCACTTTGGTTTCATCTGTCCATAGAATATTTTGCCAGTACTGCTGTGGAACATCCAGGTGCTCTTGTGCAAACTGTAAATGTGCAGCAATGTTTTTTTTGGACAGCAGTGGCTTCCTCTGTGGTATCCTCCCATGAAATCCATTCTTGTTTAGTATCTTACGTATCGTAGATTCGCTAACGGGGATGTTACCATATGCCAGAGACTTTTGTAAGTCTTTAGCTGACACTCTAGGATTCTTCTTCACCTCATTGAGCAGTCTGCGCTGTGCTCTTGCAGTCATCTTTACAGGATGGCCACTCCTAAGGAGAGTAGCAGCAGTGCTGAACTTTCTCCATTTATTGACAATTTGTCTTACCGTGGACTGATGAACAGCAAGGTTTTTGGAGATACTTTTATAACCCTTTCCAGCTTTATGCAAGTCAACAATTCTTAATCGTAGGTCTTCTGAGAGCTCTTTTATGCGAGGCATCATTTACATCAGGCAATGCTTCTTGTGAAAAGCAAACCCAAAACTGGTGTATGTTTTTTTTTATAGGGCAGGGCAGCTGTAACCAACACCTCCAATCTCATCTCATTGATTGGACTCCAGTTGGCTGACACCTCACTCCAATTAGCTCTTGAAGATTTCATTAGTCTAGGGGTTCACATACTTTTTCCACCTGCACTGTGAATGTTTACATGATGTGTTCAATAATTTCATTCTTTGTATGTTATTAGTTTAAGCAGACTGTGATTGTCTATTGTTGTGACTTAGATGAAGATCAGATCACATTTTATGACATATTGGTGCAGAAATCCATATAATTCCAAAGGGTTCACATACTTTTTCTTTCAACTGTAAGTGCTTTTACATTGAAAAACTTTGGGGGACATACTAAGACCGGCGATTTAGATGCTGGTCTTAGTCCTCCTGCGCTGCCGCTTGATGCATCTAAGTTATGTAGAGGTGCCAGCTCCCTTGCTGGCATAGATTTAAGTCATTTTCTACCCCCCCCAAAACAGGCGTAAAAAATGATCAATCAGACGGATCTGTCGGAACGCCCCCTTCCCAGCCCAGACCACTCCTGATTTTTCCGCCACCTCGGAAAAGTGGCGTAAGCGGGGAAAAAGTCACATATTCGACCACAAATCCCCTTTGCGACTAAATCTGTGAAAAAGTGCGCCAAAAAGCAGAGTACTTCCCATAATAAATTACCCCATTTGTCTTTTATAATGCTTTTAGTATTTGTGGTGAAGTTTTTCTTTAAGATCTTTCAGTTCCTTAGATTTCTCTTGGAAAGCGCTCTGTGTAGATCCGAACATACAATTTACACTGTGCCTATTTATAATCTTGTGGTTCAACACACACACATAAAAAAGAGCTTGTACTCTGATGCCAGAGTGGAAAATGTAATAGCATTTGCTTTAAATAACCAATATTTTCCTGCACTTTGTGGTGCATCTTCTTTCCAAGTCCACTCGTGGTTATTATGAATAACATGACTTCCAGAGCAGAGGCATTTATAGACATTTATGTGGCACCTTTACAGCAGTTCACAAAACCAGCCATTGTCTTCTCATTGGTTTAAATTTCATTTTTGTCAGAATTTATGGTTGATGTCCTTTTATATTTGTTATGCTCTGAAATAGACTCTAGCCAGCCTGCCGTATTTGTGTTTGTTTGTGGGCACAATTTCCTGTTTTGTTATTTGCTGTATATTATTATTGATTTTATTTTTAACAAGAGAACATTTTGTATCTTTTCACTTGTGATAAAGCACTCACATTGTACTTTCGTGTGCCATGTCACCTACCTTGTGCCCTACTGCAATATACCGTATATAGCATTTCAGGCTCACCATTTCATCACTATAATTTTTTATGGTACATGTAGGTGTAACGAGACTATAAAATGAAGCAAGCCACTATGATGACCTGCCATGCCACTCAACTACTATTTATATTCTCCAGTGTTCATTCATGTAGAGGGTTCTCCCACGAAAAATATTCTACAATTTTCAAACTAAATAATTTTGTAATTGCATGTAATATAAAATTCAGTGTAGCTGCTGAGCTATTCAGTAAGTTATATCTGTATAGCGCCACCTGCTGTTTTTCTTATTTCTTTGACCTGCTCACTGAGATGGCCGCACATGCTCAGTTTCATCCTTTAACTGCCTCCTGAGCTGTGATACGGAGAGCAGGACACGCCCCCTTATCCGCAGCCGTAAAGACACTCCCCGTGAGCTTTCAGCTTGACATAAATATTGCAGAGCAATGAATGGGGAGATCTCTGGACCCATGTGAGGTGCACGGCTGGTTCTAGCTTTGTTAGAGGTTGTCGTTTACTATATGATGTCTGATTTTCATTTTTTACATTACTCATGGGAAAACCCCTTTTTTGTCTTTGTTATTTGGTGAGGCTATTGTATATTTTTAGCAGTTGATCACATTGGTAATGTCGCTATAGATGGTAAAGCGGTCTTCCAAGAGTACAATATTCATGACCTGTCTTCAGGGCACATCATCAATATTAGATTGGTGGAAGTCCTACTGCCAACATCCCCACCGATTTGCCTTTAAAGAAGCTGCAGAACTTCAGGAAGTGCTAAAGTCTCTTGCTAGGCCTGTTCATCGGTCACATGGCCTGTGTGCAAGTGAATGGGCTCTCAGCTGCAATACCAAGCACAGCCATACAATGGATGGTGCTGTTCTTGATATACAGTGAGGAGGCCACAGTGCTCACCAACGCACCATGAGTCGGACCTCTGCAAATCAGATATTGATAATCTACCTTGAGGATAGGTCATCAATTTTGTACTTTAACCCCTTCCGGACTGCCATGCGGCTCTTTACATCAGCGGTTGAGACTTAAAAGTTTGAGGGTGCGCCATGACCGTGGGGGGCTTGCTGTCTCATACAGCAGACAACAGCGGCTAATGTCTATGACCGGTGGCAATGCCAATTGCGTACATTTAACAATTCAGATGCCATGGTAGGTCCCGACCATGGGCATCTGAATGCTGAAAACCAGCAACCCCAGGCAGGGATTTGGGGAGCCGGAGTGTGTTAGCAGCAGCCCCTATCCTTCTCTGAGACAGGAGCCTGCTGCTCAGTAATTTCTATGGAGCCCCTGCCTATAGCAGGACTCCATAGAAATACAGTAAAATCATCATAGACTCCAATGCTAATGCATTGGAATCTATGAGAAAAGCAATCCAATGATTCCTTGTTATAGTTCACTATGGGGGGGGGGGGGGGAATAAAAAGTTTTTATAAAAAAAAAAAAAATTACATTTCAAATCCTCTTTCCACAAAAAAAAAAGACATATCATAGTTATTATGGCGTGCAAAAATGCCCATACTATTAAAATATGGCTGATTTGTTGTCTTTCCCACAAATTAAATTAAACGTGATCAAAAAGTCTTACACACCCTAACTGAAAAGTACAGATCGTCCCGCAAAAAATGAGTCTTCACACAGCTCGGCACACATGAAAACAAAAAAGTTATAGTGGTCAGAATATGGAGACTAAAAGAATGTACATACAGTATGTGGTATTGCCAGATTCGTACGGACCTGGAGAATGAAAGTAATTTGTGTGTTTTATGGTATAGGGAACACCATAAAAACAAAACCCCAAAAACTGTTGTAGAAAGTTTTTTTCCAATTTCACCACGTTTATAAGTTTTTTTTTTCCCGCTTCCCACCACATTGTATGCAACCGTAAATAGTGCCATTAAAAAAGGCATTTTGTCCCACTGAAAAACAAGCCATCATACAGCTATGTGAACTGAAAAATAAAAAAAGTTATGGCTTTCAGAGGGCTGAGATTAAAAAATGAAAAAAATAAAAATAAAAAATGTAAATCGGCCAGTCATGAAAGGGTTAAAAAAAAAAAAAGCCCTTAAAGGGTTTCTACCACTTGCTTTACACACATTTCGATTTCAGACACTAGCGATCCGCTAGTGTCTGATGTACAATACAAGCTAAGTATTATATTCTTCTGTTCGGCCGTTTGGTTTAAAAAAGCACTTTTATATTTATGCAAATGAGCCTCTAGGTGCTATGCGGGAGTCTTTTCAGCACCTAGAGGCTCCGTCTACCTTCATAAACTGCCGCCCAGCTCGTCGCTCCAGCACGCCCATCTCCTAGTGAATTCGATCCTCCCCCTGCTTCTGGCGTCTGAAATCTCGCGCCTGTGCCGTTCGTCTCTGCATTCGGCGGCGGATCGCTAGTGTCTGAAAACGAAATGTGTGCAAAGCAAGTGGTAGAAACCCTTTAAAGGCCCTGATCTTGATTCCAGTGTAACTACTGTAAATGTGAAACTGGCCTCATGGCCCAGATTGTGTTTGAAGTACCATAATGGGCTGAAAAAACCCAACTGAAGAAAGCCCTATTTGAAGTTGGTTCTGAGACCATTGATTGTTGCTAGGTGCAATCCTTATGTGGCTGCAAGGAAACAATAAGCACATACATGTTGGGCCCTCTGAATATTTATATTTGGTGGACCCGAGATTCCTCGCCTGACATTGAACAACCTACATACATGGGATAGCATTCCCTGAGAAATTGATGACTCCATCACTATACTGTGAAATACAAGACAGTGGAGCCATTCAACAGTATATCTGACCAGACATGATAGTGAATAGCACAGATCTCAATGAAATGTACAGTTATTTACAGCTGTTTTCAATGACAGTTGAACCATCAAGAAGATTGTATACCAACATTTTTATCAGAATATTCGTTGCATGCTTTTTCCTTTTATGTTTCAGTAATGGTATTTACAGTAAAATACATATACAAAAGTGATAACATTCTGAAGAAGCATTAGATATGGCAGTCACAGATTTCTGTGTATTCTCTTGTACATCTTGTGATTTTATTTATTTTAGGAGAAGCATGAAAAGGAAAGCGGTTTTCACTTGTCCTTTTAATGGTGATTGCAGAATAACCAAAGATAATAGACGCCATTGTCAGTCCTGTCGGCTGAAGCGTTGCGTTGATATAGGCATGATGAAGGAATGTAAGTAAAAAAAAATTATTTTACTATTTAAACACTCTTTCAATGATTGTTCAAAGCTGTTTGTTCACGTAGAAGATGATATATACTAGTACTTACAGCTCTCATTTCAGCCTGGAGGGGGACAAGTGTTTTACATATTAAATCTTAATTTTTTGACTAAATCCCCACAAAAGGATGTTGAAATTGCTGGTCCCCCCCCCTCCTGCTGAAGCACGAAGTGGGGAAAAATGTTACTGGTCCTTGAAGGCTATGTTTGGCAATTTTTGTTTTATGATTGCATGTTACTCATTTTTGGCTACAAATCATCTTTTCAATTGGCCTTTATTAAAAATATTGAACTGTTCTGTCACAAAGGGTTAAGTGTTTTTCTAGCTGTGTGACTTCTACTTTCAATTTCACTTTGTGCCAGTCATCTAATAACCCTTATCTCTAAAATACTAAGGCTACTTTCACACTGGCGTTTTAGGGTCCGCCTGTGAGATCCGTTTCAAGGCTCACAAGCGGCCCCAAACGGATCAGTTTAGCCCCAATGCATTCTGAATGGATGCGGATCCATTCAGAATGCATCAGTTTGGCTCCGTTCCACCTCCATTACGCTCTGGAGGCGGACACCAAAACGCTGCTTGCAGCGTTTTGGTGTCCGCCTGGCCGTGCGGAGCCAAATGGATCTGTCCTGACTTGCAATGCAAGTCAATGGGGACGGATCCGTTTGACGTTGACACAATATAGTGCAATTGTAAACGGATCCGTCCCCCATTGACTTTCAATGTAAAGTCAGGAGTCCCTATTAATATACCATCGGATCAGAGTTTTCTCCAATCCGATGGTATATTTTAACTTGAAGCATCCCAATCACCATAGGAACGCCTCTATGTTAGAATATGCCACTCAGATCCAACAGTATATTCTAACACAGAGGCGTTCCCATAGTGATGGGGACGCTTTAAGTTAGAATATACTAAGAACTGTGTACATAACTGCCCCCTGCTGCCTGGCAGCACCCGATCTCTTACAGGGGGCTGTGATCCGCACAATTAACCCCTCAGGTGTGGCACCTTTAAAAGCAGGGAGTAAAAGACAAAAATAAAAATAAATTACCTGTGTCTTTAACCCCTTAATTACCGGACCCATTTTATTTTTTTTCATAACTTTTTTTAAAATTTTGCATTTTGTATTTTTTGATGTTTAGCATGTCTTGTATTTGAAAATGGGAAACAAATTCTTTGTGAGGTTAAACAGAAAAAAAAAACACAGTTCTGAAAAGTGTTTTGAGATTATGCCGTTCACTGTACGCCAAAAATGTAATGACATCCTTATTCTGTGGCTCAATAGAATTACGACGATATGAAACTTTTATAGTTTTTTGTTTACAAATTTTAAACAATATAAGAACCTTTGAAAAAATCAAAACTTTCTTTGCATAATCATTTTCTGATAGTCATAACTTTTTTTAGATTTCCGTTCACAGAACTGGGCTTATTATTTGCAGGACAAACTGTAGTTTTTTTATAGGTACCATTTTTGGGGTGCAAACAACTTTTCAAACTGTTATCCAGTTTTTTTTTGGGGGGGGGGGGGAGATACGGTGTACACTGTGCAGGAAAAATATATTTATATTTTAATAGTTGAGACCTTTTCAGATGCAGCAATACCTTTTTTGTCAATTTTTTTATTCTTTATATATTTTTATATAAGGGGTTAATTTAAACTTTTAATATTTTGGATTTTTCAAACTTTTTTTTACAATAACTTTTAGCGCCGTTAGGAGGCTAAAACCTGTGATATTTTGGAGGCGATCCCTGTATGCAAATGCAGCATTCTTAACTAACAAGCAGCCGACTGTCAGGGAGGAACGCTTCCTTCCCTCCAATCTGCTAGCCCGTCTAAATCCACCGTTGGGAAGAGAGAGTCTATAGGGCGGCTCTAAGTCACCTCCTCTTCTGCTTCATTAGTATGCCAGTCGCACTGACCATATTAAAAAGACATCTTTGTCCTGATTTAGACTTGGCTAGTTTGCCTCAAGTTAATCAGTAAACATAGTTTTAAACTGCTCATTTATTAAAGGACGGTAATCGAAACGGATAAAAATAGAAACGGACATGGAATTTTTCTCTTCTGCCAAAAAGTCACGTTTTGAATGTTTTGTAATCATTGACGTTGGTTCTAGTTACCTATATTTTAATAAAAAGCACAACTTGCAGTGCACTCTAGGATTCTTTGCAATATTCTTACACACATTTCACAATTTAAATCGGATTGACGCTAGAATCACAGATCTTTGTAAAGTAGATTTCTCAACTCCTGAAGGGCAGCATATTACAAATACAGATTTGTAGTCCAAAAATGTATTCTGCAGAGTGCTCATGAATACTATGGACTGATAACTATGAGGGCCCATGCACATGACCGTAAGTATTTTGTGGTCCGTAAATCCCAGATCCGCAAAACACGGTTCATGGCTCCATTGATTTTTTAACTCCTGTAGAACTGTCCTATCCTTCTCCGGAATTGGATAAGAATAGGACATGTTCTATTTTTTTGTGAGGCCGCAGAACGGACGTGTGGATGTGGACAGCATACTGTGTGCTTTCTGCATGTTTTGCGGTGAGTCCGCATCTGATCCACAAAAAAGTAGATCGGATGCTGACAGAAACTATGGTCGTGTGCATGATTAGGCGCTATTCTCTCATACTGTTTTCACTAATGGGAGCAGGAACAAGTATCTGTAGGGCGATATATATATACAGCTGACAGATCTGCTTTAAAGAGAACATGTCAAGAGCTTCTTATTGTTTTAATCTGTTTCTACGTTAAACATTTTTATTTATTTGTTTTAATTTTGCATGTAATTTTATGGTGTTGTGCATCAAGAGGGGGTTACAAATACATAATATAAAAATACAATAAACAAGACACTATTAACAGACGAAAGCGTAGAGGACCTTGCCCGCAAAAGGTTTAAAATTTACAAAGGGAGACGGATGAGAAATGAGGGGAGAGGTGAATTAACCGGGCAGCAGAGTTGAAAATAGATTGAGTTGTTTTATGAGTTTTCGGAAGCAGGAGGAGAATGAAGATATAGCAGGGAAGTGACATCTGGACCAGAGAGGTAGAGTTAAGTGTTGTCAGCATAGAGGTGGTATTGCAAGCCATGGGACTCTATGAGCTGTCCCAGGTATACTGTATAAATGGTGAAAAGTAGGGGACCCAGGACAGAGCCTTGAGGGACCCCAACAGAGAGTGTACCTGATGAAGAGGTGGTGGATAATTGGGAAACACTGAAGGTTCTGTTTGTGAAGTACGAGAAGATACAGGAGAGGCCCAGGTTTCTGATGCCGAGGAAAGAGAGGGTTTGTAACAGCAGAGAGTGGTCAACAGTATCAAAGGCCGAGGACATGTCAAGGAGGAGGAGCACAGAGTAGTGATGTTTAGCTTTGGAAGTGAACAGATTTTTGGCAACTTTGGTTAGGGCAGTTTCAGGGGAATGATTGGGTCTGAATCCAGACTGCAGGTAATCAAAAAGTGAGTGGGATGAGAGGTGGAAGGTCAGTTTGAGATGGACATGTCATATTATTGCATATTATCATTTTGGCCATCAAGCCTAATAATATATAGGGAACACCTATGTATAGATAAGGCTACTTTCACATTCGCATTTGGTGCGGATCCGTTATGGATCTGCACAAACGCATCTGTTCAGATAATACAACCGTCTGCATCCGTTTGTATTATCTTTAACATAGCCAAAACATCTATGGGGGACTGATCCGTTATCTATTGTGCCACATTGTGTCAGTGAAAATTGATCCATCCCCATTGACTTTGTGTGTCAGAACGGATCCGTTTGGCTCAGTTTCGTCAGACAGACACCAAAACGCTGCAAGAAGAGTTTTGGTGTCCGCCTCCAAAGCAAAATGGAGACGGAACAGAGGCAAACTGATGCATTCTGAGCAGATCCTTATCCATTAAGAATACATTGGGGTAAAACTGATCCGTTTTGGACCGCTTGTGAGAGCCCTGAACGGATCTCACAACTGGAAACCAAAACGCCAGTGTGAAAGTAGTCTTAGGCTACTTTCACATGTGTGCTACAGCCTTCCAGTAGGCTGTATCAGCATAGGATGCCTGGAATTGGTTGGACAAAAACAGCTGCCCAGCCAATTCTCAGCATTTTTTGCCAGGTTGAAGCCATATCTCCTCCAAACCCCTTTATAGTTAATGGGGCCGGCAGGCATCCTCTGCTGGAACAGCCTGATGGAATTTGTGCCGTAGATATGTCTAAGCTTCCACAATTCACAACTGGTGGACACAGATCACTTCCCCCTCGCAGCACAAAGATCTCTACACAGGTCAGAGACCATGCGTAGAAAAAAAAAAAAACATAGTTGAACATCTATTGTTACATATGGTCCATGTAACTGCTGTAAAGCATCGCTCTAAATATTAACAGTAGCTATGGCAAAATGGCCGCCTCCATAATCATGTACAGAAAATAGTATTAGAATTAATTTAAATAAAAAACTGAATAAAAATATGCAATATGTTTCAGTATCTGGTTTAACTAGCAAAAATTATAGGTGCATCCGCCAACAGCACTTGGGAATTAAGACCGGCGTATAAATCCGGTCTTAATAAATGACCCCCTTAGTGTCTCCTGGGAAATTTTTCTGACATCTTTTGAACACGATGGAACAGCTTATTAAACTGTAAACTTGATTATGTTTCTTCATGTAATAGTGTTAAAGTACACAAATGTATCGAATTATATATTTTTTTTTATCCACCCTTGCAACAGCCTTTTAAGCTTTACATTTTTAGCTTGTAGTAAAATTCCTTGAAGCTTGTAATATTTATCCTCCTGGGAGCAACCTAGGCTTACAGACTCTGCCACCCTACACGCCATCAAAAAAGTTGTTCTAGGGTCATCAAGTGCTTCTGTTAAAGGAGTTTTTCAGGCTCCCTGATACTGAACACCTATCCTCAGAGTCTGACAGCCTGCACCCCAATGATCAGCTGTTACCTAGCACTTTGAATTGAACAGTAAGCACAGTCCATTGAAAGTGTATTGGCCGTGCTGGGGTACTACTGCTCAGCCCGATTTAACCCCAAATACCGGGCTCATTTTCATTTTTACATTTTCTTCTTCCTTCCCACGTTCCAGTAGCCATAACTTTTTTAATTTTCCATTCATATAGCCATATAAGGGCTTATTTTATGCAGGACAAGATGCATTTTCAATGTACTTGAAAACAGGAAAAAAAAAATCTTTGTGGGGTAAAATTGAAAAAAAGAAACAAAGTTTTGACAAGGTTTTCTGGGTTTTGATATTATACGGCATATTATATGTTCTAAAAATGGCATGACGTCCTTATTCTGCAGTTCAATACGATTACGGCAATACCAAATTGTATTTTTTTGTTTGCTTTAGTACTCAAAATTTTCTGACATCCATAACTTTTTTATACTCCGTCCACAGAGCTGGATTAGGGCTTGTTTTTTTGCGGGAAGAACTGTAGTATTTATTGGTACCATTTTTGGGGTGCATACAACTTTTTGATCACTGTTGTTAAATTTTTGGGGAGGATGAGGTGACCAAAAAATGTTGAATCACATGTTTGTATTAGGTGTACAATGTGCAGGAAAAATACTTTTATATATATTTTTTCATAGTTGAGACATTTTTAGACGCTTCAATACCTGTTATGAGTATTTTTTATTTTTAAATTATTGTTTATATTTTTTATTGTTTATATTGTGTGCTGCAGCCTTCCAGTAGGCTGTATCAGCATAGGATGCCTGGAATTGGTTGGACAAAAACAGCTGCCCAGCCAATTCTCAGCATTTTTTGCCAGGTTGAAGCCATATCTCCTCCAAACCCCTTTATAGTTAATGGGGCCGGCAGGCATCCTCTGCTGGAACAGCCTGATGGAATTTGTGCCGTATATATTTTTTAGATGTAAAATTGGGAAAGGGGGGATTTAAACTTTAAATATTTATATATATTTTTTTTTCATTAACCTCTAGCCCCCTTAGGGGGCTAGAACCTGAGGTCTTTTGATCTATTACAGTGAATAGCATTCTGATGCGCTCTCTGCTGAGCCTCGTGCACAGCTTAGCAGGAAGCTTAACATGGCAACCCTGGGAAAGCTTCAACAGCCCCCAGGCTGTTATGGTCACCGATCTGAGCCCTGCGTTTTCACTGCATAGTGCAGGAGGAGCTGAGCTGATTAATATATAGTTTTATTAGAATACGGTAGATTCAGAATAACTTTGATTCTTGCTTATTTTCATCTTTAAAGTCAAGGAGGCCATATTACTTTGTATGCACAATTAGGGAAGGCTTTCAGTCTCAGATAGGACCGCCTCCTTGACTTCTGAGACCAGAATGAAAAGGAATTTAGATGAATAAATTGCAAGTTTTACTGAATCTTTTCGCATAAAGCCATACTGCTCAGCTCCTTCTACTCTAGAACATGCTGCCTGCAGCTCAGACACCATGTTGGGTACCCTTTTTTAGCCTGTGGCTGTTCAAAATAACATTTCCATATAATGAGAGCATGCATAAATCTTGAAACTGATGATGAATCGAAACATGAAATATACTAGCCTATAGGCTTCAGTAGCAGTGGCGTGCCTAGGGTGTTTGGCATCCGGGGTGGGTCCTTTCTTTGGCTTTGTGCCCCCTCCATAGTAGTAATGCCCTCTGTGCCCCCTCCATAGTAGTAATGCCCTCTGTGCCCCCTCCATAGTAGTAATGCCCTCTGTGCCCCCTCCATAGTACTAATGCCCTCTGTGCCCCCTCCATAGTAATAAAGTCGTCTGTGACCCCTCCATAGCCCTCTGTGCCCCCTCTGTATAAAAAAAACACACAGTAACTACTCACCTTGTCCCGCTCCCGAAGCTCACATACCTCCCTTCCCTGCAGGCACAGATCGCTCTGCAGTACTGTGTGGGTGGAGCTTATGCAGGTTTCCAGGATGCAGTCTCCGCCCACACAGGCCGGCAGCGCAATCTGTGCCTGCAGGCTGAATGGTGGAGCAGGGAGAAGTCTTTCTGCTTCACCATTCTGTGTGCCGCCAGCCTGAACGAGGGGAGGAGTGCTAGGAGCTGAGCAGTGAGGGACAGGACCACAGCTCCCAGCGCTCCTGCAATGAGCGCTTACATCTGTATTAATGGAAGCGCTCATTGCTTCTGGCACCCCCCTGAGAGCCGGCAGACCACCCTCAACGCCCACCCCCACTTAGTATGCCACTGTTCAATAGAGCAGGGGTCGGCAACCTCCAGCACTCCAGCTATTAACTATTTGTTACACAGCATGTGTCAGCATGATCAACCCTATTAAACCAGGCATACAGCCTGGTAGGATTGATCATAATGATAAACTGATACCCTAATCATTACTATCCACTGCCCATTGCTGAGAAAACTGCATATGCAAATGACCTCATTGGAGCACCTAAGGTCTGGGCAGAGCACCAGTCTGTCACACCCCTTCAGCTTTAGTCCCTCCCCCTTCCCCTGGATTGACAGAATATCTACAGAAAGACTGCAAGCAGCAAAATGTAAAAAGAAAACAAAGCTATAGCTGTTTTTTTTGTAGTTTTTTTTTTTTACCCAGGGCAAAGATTCAGTGTGGTACACATGCTGTAGCACACACAAATATACTGCTGGTTTATCATACATAAATTGCTTACACACACAGACAAGTAACGCACATAAATGACCAAATTACACCCATGACTGCATGTTACAAACACATATATAAAATACACCATTTTTTTTTTACCCCACTGGTAGTTCCACAATGAGACTTTGATGGTCTGATGGGTTGGGGTTGCCAGCAGCATAATCTTAACAACACATAGAATAATGTGAAATAATTTTACTGCAGTGACTACAAAATCAGAGGGACGAGAATAGTAGCATTTCAGTATTTATTCTATTAACAAATCTTTCAAAACCTCATTTTTCTTTGCTGATTAGTTACAGAACATCATATAGCTATCCAAACCACATTTAACGGACAAGCAGATGATTGTCTATCCTTAATGTTGTGCTTGGAGTCTTTAATTAAATGTACTATAAAAAACACCCATTTTGATTTATCTCTAGCCAGACTACGGTATATGGCCATTTTTTTTTTTTTTTTTTTACGTAAGCATTTCTAAAAGTTCTAAAAAAAATCAATTATTTCTGTCTTATAAAGGAAATTACATGGCTGTGCTCATGTCTTTCCAAATTTCATCCTCATCCTCTAATAGATAATCGAGAGGCAACCGGCAGCATATAATTATAATGTTAATCTTTTGCCAGTTTGCTGAACAAATTTAGAAAATAAGATTAGATCTGACATCTTTAAAAGGGGAAGCAAACTCACAAACTGTCTGACCTGACTTGGCAAGCAACTAATGACTGAAACCTTAGCGGACAGTCTAGCAGTGGAGGTGAGGTAAAACGTATAAAGATAAACTGGATCATTCACAGTAAATTATATATAATATGAGTTTGCATAAAATGCTGGGGTGCTTACAGGGTTAATTTTTACAGGAAGTTATTTCACAATGAATTTACTAAATCTATTTTTGACACTAAAGCATTCTTTGTCGGTTTCTTGTTCAGAAGTTCCTCTGCAATGTACGTTTTTAATATAATGTTCTCACATTCTAGGACTGTTTTCTGCATCATTTCTTCTTTCACTCAAATGAATAGAAAGCCTTATGTCAAAGGCTTGTATTGCCAGTTTCCATCAAGCATGTGGGCTGTCATACAGGCCTGTATACCTCTGCGCAGGAATGTCTTTCCTTTGTACAGAACAGAAGGCATCAAACTGTGACGGTGGCAAAAGAGGGAGATTCTCAAATGAAATTGTGTTTTGGTTAAATTTAAATGACCAAGGATAGGTCTCCCTTCAGAAGCAGCCAAAATGACTCAAAATACAACTGTGGACGGTGTAAGAACTACACAGCGATAGAATCGGGGCCAGATTAAAGGGCATCTGTCAGCAGATTTGTACCTATGACACTGGCTGACCTGTTACATGTGCTCTCGGCAGCTGAAGGCATCTGTGTTGGTCCCATGTTCATATGTGCCCGCATTGCTGAGAAAAATGATGTGTTGATGTTATATGCAAATAAGCCTCTCGGAGCAACAGGGGGATTGCCATTATTTCTAAAAGCAAATGCCGCAGCATCTTCACTTTGATTGACAGGGCCAGGCAGTGTAAACGTGATCACGCCTGGCCATGACTTCTCCTACAGCTAATCCAAGTGCAGAGGGTGGGGCATTTGCAGAGAGAGCAGAGCTTCTATGTGTAACGGCAATGCCCCCGTTGATCTTAGAGGTTCATTTGTATATATTTAAACTTCATTTTTCTCAGCAATATGAACATGGGACCAACACAGATGCCTTTAGCTGCCAAGCGCACATTTAACAGGTCAGCCAGTTTCATAGGTACAAATCTGCTGGCAGATGCCCTTTAACATACAGTGGGGAAAATAAGTATTTGATACACTACAAAGAATGGAGAGGTCTGTAATTTTTATCGTAGGTACACTTCAACTGTGAGACAGAATCTAAAAAAATCCAGAAAATCACATTGTATAATTTTTTTATAATAATTATTTTGCATTTTATTGCATGAAAAAGTTTTTGATCACCTACCAACCAGCAAGAATTCTGGCTCTCACAAACCTGTTAGTATTTCTTTAAGAAGCCCTCCTACTATGCACTCATTACCTGTATTAATTGCACCTGTTTAAACTCGTTAGCTGTACTGTATAAAAGACACCTGTCCACGCACTTAATCATTCCAATCTCTCCACCATGGCCAAGACCAAAAAGCTGTCTATGGACACCAGGGACAAAAATGTGGACCTGCACAAGTCTGGGAACTGTTGGTGCAACAATTAGAAAATGGAAGAGTCTTCCTCAGTCTGGGGCTTCATGCAAGATCTCACCTTGTGGGGTAAGGATGATTCTGAGCCCAGAACTACACAGGATGACCTGGTCAATATCCTGAAGAGAGCTGGGACCTCAGTCTCAAAGATTACCATTAGTAACACACTTCGCCGTCATGGATTAAATTCCTGCAGGGCACACAAGGTCCCCCGGCTCACGCCAGCACATGTCCAGGCCAGTTTAAAGTTCACCAATGACCATCTGATCCAGAGAAGGCATGGGAGGTGGTCATGTGGTCAGATGAGACCAAAATAGAACTTTTTGGTATCGACTGCACTCACTGTGTTTGGAGGAAGAAGGATGAGTACAACCCTAAGAACACCATCGCAACCGTGAAGATGGGGGTGGAAACATCATATTTTGGGGGTGCTTTTTTGCAAAGGGGAGAGGACGACTGCACCATATTGAATGGAAGGATGGATGGGCCATGTATCGCAACATTTTGGCCAACAACCTCCTTCCCTCAATAAGAGCATTGAAGATGGGCAGGGTCTTCCAGCATGACAATGATCTGAAACACACAGCCAGGGCAACTAAGGAGTTGCTCCCTTAGAAGCATTTTAAGGTCCTGGAGTGGCCTAGCCAGTCTCTAGACCTGAACCCAATCAAAAATCTTTCGCGGGAGCTGAAACTCAATGTAGCCCAGCAACAGCCCCAATACCTGAAAGATCTGGAGAAGATCCGTATGGAGGAGTGGGCCAAAATCCCTGTTGCAGTGTGTGCAAACATAGTCAAGAACTACAGGAAACGTCTAGCCTCTGTAATTGCAAACAAAGGTTTCTGTACCAAATATTAATTTCTGTTTTCTATTGTATCAAATATTTATTTCATACAAAAAATGCTAATTAATTATTATATTCTGTCTCTCACAGTTGAAGTGTACCTACGATAAAAATTACAGACTTACATTCTTTGTAGGTGCGAAACCCCAAAAACTGCAAAAAAGTTTCAAAGCATTAGAGGTATCCTAAAATGGTGCCCTTAAAATATACAACTTGTTGATTGGGTGAGAGGTAGACACCGCGCCGTGGTCTAGGGTCCTTGAACCAACAAGAGGATAAAACATTTTTGTACTGGAAGGACATGCATGACAACTGTGTGAGGGTATATGGCATACTACGGTATATGTTTGGATAATTGGCTTCCTGCCTTTAGTCTAAGCTTTTTGCAGGAAAGTCTCTTGCTGTAGGAAATGCACATCCTTTATGTTGCTGTTACTCAAGATTTTTTTATATTTGGATATTTTTTTCTTTGTTGTTCTTTTTATGTGTATCAAAAGGCAAAATAAATATATATTTAAGAAAAAAGCAAGTCTTGGAGGCAGGCAAAATAAAAAAAAATAAGTTATGGCTATCCGAAGGAGGTGAGGAAAAAAATGGTGAGGAGAACTGCAGCACTCCTCCAGTTCATATAAAAAGGGGGTTTATTCAGTAACCAGCAACAAAGAGAGGTTTTGACTTCAACTACAGTAAGTCTTTATCAAGCTTGATAAAGACTTAGTTGAAGTCGAAACGTCGCTATGTTTGGTACTGGTTACGTAATAAACCAGCGCCAAACACGAGTTCTGCAGTTTTCTTTACTGCATACTCTGGGATTCTAAGCCAGGACCTGACATTGCGTGCACCAGGTATTTTTAGATCAACTAGACCCAAATTCATGGGCTCGTTGTGCTGCTTATTTGTGACCTTTCTGAAAAAAAATGGTTGCATCCTGAATTGTCACAACTTTAAGGGGTTCAATTGGCACTTTCTACATTTGTATTTGATAGCTTAAAAGATGAGCTAATAAAGCAGGGTTCAGTATTCAATTTAAATCAGATCACTAATGTTTATTAATCATTTCCCAATATTCTACATTAAAGATAGATATTTCCTCTGATGAACGCTATATTTTTTATTTTTCTAGTTATCCTAACAGATGAAGAAGTCCATAGAAAGCGGGAGATGATAATGAAACGTAAAGAGGAGGAAGCACTACGAGAATCACAAAGACCCAAAATGTCAGAGGAACAACAAAAAATTATCGATACTCTTTTGGAAGCACATCGCAAGACTTTCGATGACTCTTATTCCGATTTTTCTCAGTTCCGGGTGAGCATTGCAATGATTTGTGTGTTTGACAGGTAGTGTGCGGTGACATCACTGTGGGATTCAGTCATGTAAACTATTGGGGCATCAAAGGAGGGTTTCAGACAGGGCCGGACTGGGGATAAAAACCAGCCCTGGAAAAAGTTGCATACCAGCCCCACAGCATTGCATCATTATTTACTTTATATATAGTTTATAAAAGGCGAAAGCATTCATTTTAAAACACGTGTAAACACAATATGAATTTTGCCCCACAATAGCTCTTTTGTAGAACCCCCATTGTTTATATTATCACAGTAGACCAGGTTTTCCCAAACAGGATGCGATAACGATATGCAATGCAATATTTTAAGGGAATTGTGCTAGAGGTCTATTTGCAGTGTTATGGGGGATCTGTGGATGGCACGGTTATGGGGGATCTGTGGATGGCACGGTTATGCGGGATCTGTGGATGGCACGGTTATGGAGGGGATCTGTGGATGACACTGTTATGGAGAGGATCTGTGGATGACACTGTTATGGAGGGGATCTGTGGATGGCACTGTTATGGAGGGGATCCGTGGATGGCACTGTTATTGGGGATCCGTGGATGGCACTGTTATGGGCGATCTGTGGATGGCGCTGTTATGGAGGGGATCTGTGGATGGCGCTGTTATGGAGGGGATCTGTGGATGATGCTGTTATGGAGGGGATCTGTGGATGATGCTGTTATGGAGGGGATCTGTGGATGACAGTTATGGAGGGGATCTGTGGGTGACAGTGTTATGGAGGGGATCTGTGGATGACAGTGTTATGGAGGGGATCTGTGGATGACAGTGTTATGGAGGGGATCTGTGGATGACACTGTTATGGAGGGGATCTGTGGATGACACTGTTATGGAGGGGATCTGTGGATGACACTGTTATGGAGGGGATCTGTGGATGACACTGTTATGGAGGGGATCTGTGGATGACACTGTTATGGAGGGGATCTGTGGATGACACTGTTATGGAGGGGATCTGTGGATGACACTGTTATGGAGGGGATCTGTGGATGACACTGTTATGGAGGGGATCTGTGGATGACACTGTTATGGAGGGGATCTGTGGATGACACTGTTATGGAGGGGATCTGTGGATGACACTGTTATGGAGGGGATCTGTGGATGACACTGTTATGGAGGGGATCTGTGGATGACACTGTTATGGAGGGGATCTGTGGATGACACTGTTATGGAGGGGATCTGTGGATGACACTGTTATGGAGGGGATCTGTGGATGACACTGTTATGGAGGGGATCTGTGGATGACACTGTTATGGAGGGGATCTGTGGATGACACTGTTATGGAGGGGATCTGTGGATGACACTGTTATGGAGGGGATCTGTGGATGACACTGTTATGGAGGGGATCTGTGGACGACACTGTTATGGAGGGGATCTGTGGACGACACTGTTATGGAGGGGATCTGTGGACGACACCGTTACATGGATTGATAATTGGCTAGTTATCGGGGGATGAGTGTTCATAGAATTCCTGATAATTGGCCCATGAAAAGGTGCTCGTTCTTTGGGTCTTTCAGCCAGCACGTAAAAATCATCTTTTCCCTGTGCAAAAAAGGACCTGCTGCCCAGAAACAATGATTCCTTATGGTAGGGGTCTGCCACCTCCGACACTCCACACAACTCCCAGCATCCTCCATTTACTTCTTTGGAAGTCCTGAGGGCAGCCTTGCAAATGTGCATGCTGAGATTTATAGCTTTGCTACAGCTGGAGTGCCGGAGGTTATCGCTCTATGGGGACCAGTGATTGCTGTAGAGGAGATGATTGCTCTCACCTCCTCTGACGATCAGGCAATTATTGTGAAACAACTGTTCGTTCCCGATAATTGCCTATAGCAGCAATCCATGTAAAATGACCATTATTTAGGTAAGGTACTGTGATTTCATAAGAGTCCGGAAAGCTGAGGAGTGAATGTACCATCAAATTAGGAGTTGGAAATTGTAGGGTGTATATACATCTCTTGCACAGGGGCCCTTTGTTGTTTGTGTCTGCCCAATTTGTTGTTGCATCATAAGATTCCTGTGTAATATGGGAATTAAAAAGAATCTGACTACTGTGTATTGAAGGAAAGCCTACTGTTTTCATATAGTTTGTGATCACTATTATTTTCTGTGACTCATACTAATTTACGAGCATGGGTAGGACTACCAATGTCACATGAGTACAAAGCTTCCCATGGCTGGAAGTAGTCCGTTTTTTTTTTTTGTTTTGTTTTTAACAAACAAGAATGATAACGCATATACATCACATTGAGATATTTTCCTCACAGCCCTAGTTTGTTAGCTTTAAGTGGTTGTTAGCTTTTATCTGTGCCCTGGCTGGCGCTGTACATAACATAAAAAAAGACATCCAACCTACCCTGCTCCTTCCTGTCCTTGGCATGTAAACTTGATGGGTTCAGGTGTGCTACTTTGCCCAATTGCTGGCCTCAGCAGTGAGTTGTCCCCAGGTGGTGCATGACCCAACAATAATGTGCTGCTTTCTTACGTGCTAGTAGTGAGGCCAAGTGACCCAGTCCAGAAGTTTACAAGCTGGGGAGTGGCAGACAGCAGGGGAATGTTTTTTTTTTTTAATGTTATGTACAGTGCTCTATGGGGTTAGATAAATTGTGGTAAAAGCTGAATGACCCCATTAAAGGATTTATCCCATGATATACAGTACAGACCAAAAGTTTGGACACACCTTCTCATTCAAAGAGTTTTCTTTATTTTCATGACTATGAAAATTGTAGATTCACATTGAAGGCATCAAAACTATGAATTAACACATGTGGAATTTTATATGCATAACAAAAAAGTGTGAAACAACTCAAAATATGTCATATTCTAGGTTCTTCAAAGTAGTCACCTTTTGCTTTGATTACTGCTTTGCACACTCTTGGCATTCTCTTGATGAGCTTCAAGTGGTAGTCACCTGAAATGGTCTTCCAACAGTCTTGAAGGAGTTCCCAGAGATGCTTAGCACTTGTTAGCCCTTTTGCCTTCACTCTGCGGTCCAGCTCACCCCAAACCATCTCTATTTGCTAGGGTATTGCACTGTGCTTGATATCTATTATCCCCCCACAATTGGGGTGTAAGTTGAGGAACAGACCTGTTCACACTAAGTGTTTTGCACCAAGCACACAGATTGCAGTCTAGCGTCGATGGAGTACAGAAGACTGCCCATTACCCCTGATGAAGCCAGATTAGTTGGCAAAACATGTTCGGGGCGGAATTTAGGTTTTAATTTGCTGTACTCCTTTGACGTAAGACTGCAATCTGTGTGCTTGATGCAATAACACTTAGTGTGAACAGGTCTGTTGCTCAAGTGTTATTGCATCAAGCACACAGATTGCAGTCTTACGTCAAAGGAGTACAGCAAATTAAAACCTAAATTCCGCCCCAAACCTGTTTCGCCAACTAATCTGGCTTCATCAGGGGTAATGGGCAGTCTTCTGTACTCCATCGACGCTAGACTGCAATCTGTGTGCTTGGTGCAAAACACTTAGTGTGAAACTCGCCTGTTCCACATTTTACACCCCAATCGTGGGGGGATAATGGATATCAAGCACAGTGCAATACCCTAGCGAATAGAGCAGGGTTTGTGGTGAAAGGCAGTGCGGGTCAGTGCACCTCCACCTGCACATATACGCTTTATACCAGTCATTAATAGCACCTCTCTCTGGGTTACAGTCAGTTTTAATCTTTCAGCTAGCTCACTTGTCACATTTTCTTACTTGTTTTAATAAAGACGTAAAAGTTAAGTTTTAGTACCTGGGACAAGAGTGGTTAGTAGCCGTTTAGGCATAAGTGTTCGTTATAGTATAAACCCTCCCCAGATAGGGTCCTCTGTAGAAACCGGGCTCTCCATCGGGCTGCCAGGAAGCCCGGTGATGTCAGTGGCACTGATGGGTGGAAGCTTTTTCCCGGCAGTGTGTTATTGTAAACAAAAGAGCCCTTGCACTGCGTGATCTAGTGCAGGGCAAGGGAGCGCATCGGAGCATGAGATGCTCCAATGCTAACATCAGGGGTGCTGCCTGGGTGAAAATGGAGGTATGTCCTGGTTCAGCTCTGAACCCGGACAACCCCTTTAATATGTTTCTTCTCACACCAGTATTTTTTTTACTAACCGTGGGTCAGTGAAAAAATCATTGAGACCTGCACTATTGTGGTCTGTCCGTTTTTCACTGACCACTGATAGGAGATGATTTTGAAATTATATTTTAGATAAGCAGTACCTGTGGAATATGGATGACAGACAGAGGGCAAACAACGGACACACGGACAAAACACGGATACTTCACAGACAATTTCACGGATGGAGCGTGGATGAATTTTTTCACAGACTTCAAATGAACACTGAAATGTGAACAAGGCCTAAGCTTCTGGACAAAAGAATATTCCAATAAAAAATACAATATAAATTTCATTTTGTGGTATGATGATCAGACATCCTCACCTTGGTTTTATTAGGTCAAAGATGCAAATTTGCAAGTTATGCGACCATATTTTTAGCGGTAGAGAATGGGCTTTTCCTTTGCCCTCTTTCCATTAACTCCTTCCTGCTTTCTCACGTACAGTACATGTACGTATGTCCGGGAATGTGGTTATTTACCATGTGCTGATGTACATGTGTGATCACCACAGAACTTGTCCATAACTGACAGTCAAGGGCCTGCTGCAGTGGTCAGGATCAGAGATGATCCAAACCCAGTCATTTAACCCCTAGATGTTGTGGTCAATAATGACCATGGCATTTTAAAACTTTGTCACAATGACTGATCTCGCCATCACCCTCCATGCAATGCAGTCATTTGGTGCCAAAGGATTGCTGTGGCAGCCAGAAGCCAAGTACAATGTCAAAGTTGTTGTTTTTATCATTTCGCCAAAATAATTTGATTAAAAAGTTGCATGTACCTAAAAATTGTACCACTGAAAATGTAAGTTCATCCCAGAAAAAAACAAGCTCTCACTCAACTTTGTTGATTGTGGAAAAATGAAAAAGATACAGTATGGCTTAGAAGATGGCACCACAAACAAAGGATTTTTTAGTAAAACATAAAAAAAACTATAGATACTTGGTACCGTAGAATAAAGATAATAGTATTAATAGATAATAGTATTTATACTATTAAACTAAAATTTTAAAAGCAAAAATCAACAGCAGACTTGTTGGTCTTTTTAACACTCCCCGTAGAAAGAATAAATAAAAATGAGGGCTCAAGTACACGAACATGCTCAGTCCGGGAAACACGGCCTGAGTGTCAGCCATATCTCTCAAACCGATGGTGGCTCCTCTGACCTGAATTGACTGCTAACATACTGATTTCTGATGCAGTGAGTTTCTCCCTGATCACAGGCCTACATGATGATGTGAGTACAGTACAATAGACTTGCAATCAGATAGGACCTCACTCCATCAGAAATCACTATAATAATCTTAATAATAAGAATCTTTATTTATATAGTGCCAACTTATTATGCAGCACTTTACAATTCTGGAGTTCATGTACGAATAGTCATAAATAACGTAGCGATAGACAAGTCAATAATTAGAACCAGAGGAATGAGGTTCCTGCTCGCAAGAGCTTACAATCTATGAGGGCAAAGGGATGACAGAAAAGGTAAAAATGCTTCTTATGTACAATGGTCCAGCCTTCTGGAAAAATAGGGGAGAAGATATAAAGCTGCATGAGCCAGTCACCAGCTGATATCTGTAGTGCTTTTGGGTGCCTGGGTTCCGTGGAGAGTTTGGTGGAGGATTATGTTAAGGAAATTATGATATTTGGGCTTTATATAGAGCGGAGTTAGATCAGGGGATGTGATAGGCAACTCTAAAAAGATGTGTTTTTAGGGAGCGCCTAAAACTGTGTATATTGTGATTTAACCTAATTTCTTGGGGCAGGGCATTCCAGAGAACTGGTGCAGCTCGGGAGAAGTTTTGGAGCCAGGAGTAAGAGATTAGAATTATGGTGGATGTCAGTCGTAAATCGTTTGGAGAGAGTAGAGCATGTGTTGGGCAGTAGTGATGAGGGAAGAGATGTAGGGGGTGCAGCACTGTGGAAAGCTTTGTGGGTGTGAACGAGCAGTTTAAATTCGATTTATATACTGTATGGGCAACCATTGTGATGACTGGCACTGGACAGAGGCATGGGAGTAGCAGTTAGACAGGTAGGTGACCCTGGCTACTGCATTAACGATAGATCAGAGAGGGGAAAGTCTGGTGAAGGGGAAGCCAATTAATAGTGAGTTACGTTAATCAAGACTGGAATGGAACAGGGCAACAATGAAAGTTTTTGTTGTTTCCATAGTGAGAAAGGGGTGGATTCTAGGATGTTTTTGAGATGTAGGTGACATAAGCAATGGCCAAGAGATAGGGATTGAAGTAAAGATCAGTGTCAAATATAACACCTAGACATCAGGGATGCTGCCTAGGTGTAATGGTAGTGCCAAACACTGAGATGCAGATATCTGGTTTAAGTAGGTTAGTAGATGGAGAGAAGGCAAGAATTTCAGTTTTTGAAAGATTCCGTTACAGAAAGAGAGGACATGATGTAAGAGACGTCTTAAAGACAGTCACTGGTATTCTCTAATAAAGCAGGGGTTATGTCGGGGGATGAAATGTATAGTTGTGTGTCATCTGCATAAAAATGGTACTGGAAACCAAATCTGCTGATGGTCTGTCCAATTGGGGCTGTGTAGATAGAGAAGAGGAGAGGGCCTAGGTCTAAACCCTGAGGAACACCAACCTCAAGAGGGAGAGGACAAGAAGTGAAGACAGCGAATGATGCACTGAAAGAGTGGTCAGAGATTTGAAAAAATCCAGGAGAGGGCATTGTCCTTTAGGCCGATAGATTGGACCATGGTCAGTAGGAGATGGTGTTCTACGGTGTCAAAAGCTGCAGAGAGGTCAAGGAGAATGAGCAGAGAGTAGTCGCCGTTGCATTTTGCTGTCAGGAGGTCATTAGTCACTTTGAGTGCAGTTTCTGTAGAATGTAGGATGCAAAAACCAGATTGTAATGGATCAAGGAGAGTAAACAGAGATATAGTGGATGAGGCAAGAGTAGACCAAATGCTCCAGGAGTTTAGAGATTAATATATTTTTTTTTTATAATGAAGTAATGATAGTGTTTGAAAGAGGGGAAGATACCAGAAGAGAGGTTGAAGATTTGTGTTAGGCGAGTGGTGACAGCCAGAGAGAGAGAGACTAGAGTATATGTGAGAGAATGGGGTCAGACATGCATGTGCTAGGACGAGAAGAAGAGGGGAGCCTGGACACTTCTTCTTTCGTGACTGGGTCAAACATGGACAGTGAGCCAGAGGAGATGCAGGGGGAAAGGTGATCAATGACACTTAGTGGCTGGGAGCTGATTTCATTCCGGATGTTTCTATTTTCTCTGTGAAGTAGGTGGCCAGATCTTCAGCACAGGGTCTGTGATAGGCACCTGCATTTTAAGACTGAGGAGGGAGTGAAAAGTGTCAGAGTGTTTTTGGGTTGTTGGACAGTGAGGAGATTAGGGTGGTGAAGTAGTTCTGTTTGGCGAGCTGTAGGGCAGAGTTATAGGTTCTTTGCATAAATTTGAAATGGAGGAAATTTTCGGGTGTGTGAGTTTTTCTCCCTAGGCATTCGGCACTCCTGGAGAAAACGAGTTTACGGTGTAAGCCAGGGCTGCTAAGGTTTGTGTGTGAAGGTTCTGAAGCTAGGGGATGCTACAACATTATAATGTAGTCAGTTTAAGTCTTAGGGGCTGCTGCTGGTTGGGGAGATGCAGCCGACACATGGACTGTGTTTCTCAGACTCTGCAACGCATGTTGTTTGCATGAACCCTTAATCAGGAATGTTCCCTAAAATGGTGGCATTAAAAATACCACTCATGCCACAAAAAGCAAGCCCCCATACAGCTGCGTCAACATAAAAAAAAAAAAAACTGTATGGCTTGCTTGGTTGTTAAGGCCCAAGCAAGCCTGGTCATTAAGGGGTTGAAGCTATATTTGTTCAGTCGTCTTCTAGCCATGTTGTCATGAATGTAAACTTTCAATGTCCTTACAGAGGCCTTGGATTTTTATTCCTGAGCATTAAATGGTCTGACCTTGGATTGAATCTGCTGTGAGGCCAACTCCTGGAAATATTGACAACTGTTTAACCCCTTAAGGCCTGCCCTTTTTTGAGTCAAACATTTGTTTTGTTTTTTTCATTGTCGCATTTTAACAGCTGTTAATAAAAAAAAATCCACCAATGTACCTATTTTCAATACCACCATTTTGGGGTACCTATCATTTGTCAATTAGAAATACAAAATAAAAATAGCAGACACTTTGACAGACATTTTTCGTTGATGCCTTTCTGAGAAACAGAAAAAACGGTTCCATTCAATTGTATGGGGGCTGTTGGTCTGTGAAAACGGACAAGATAGAACATATCTATTTTTTGACGTCCGTTATTCACTGGCAGTCAAAAAAACTGCCATGTGAATAACCCTATAGACTACCATTATTCTTAATGTGTGATGGCCGTTAAAAATAGTTTGTCACACCTCCATTTTTCACTGTTCTTTCACAGAAGCCTATGGTACACTGTGACACCTGTGTCAGACCCACATCCATGATCACATCACACTAATATTCTTACAGAGGGAACCCCCTTGATGCAACAACATGAATGTTGCGGTCGCAATTGTCTGCAGCAACTGAAGGGTTAAACAGCTGGGGTCAGGTTTCTCAGATTTTTACTATTACAGTGGGACTCTGGCTGTCATATTATTTTGCACCAGGGAGTAAAAGGCTGTCCATTTGTAATCAATCTAGTCTACAAACTTGTAGAATAGTGAATTTCAACTTGTTTGAGGATGGCCTAACTCTTCCGAGATGGATAATCATCATCATTTGCTTCCGAGAGCTCGTCCTTTCTCTTTAATTTTTTTCCACAATAAAATATAGATTAATTGCATCAGATTGATTTAAGTGATGTGAACTGGCAAAACTGCATTATTATTGTTAAAGGTTTATGGCCAGTGTAAGAAGGTACCTGGAATCATCGTGGATGGAAGGTATGTGTCACTGAGGTTCCTGGCCTCGGTGAAGTAAGAGCCGGTATTTTATGTGTCAGCAACAGCTATTGCTAATTGACACCTTTAGATTTAGCATGGCTGTCATAGCTGATCCGGCATGGTTCTTACTGAGAGTAGTCAAAGTGCTGGGTGGGTGACTACTCCCCATATTCCAGGCCGGGTTTTGCCAGGCATAAAAACCAGCCAGCACTGCCAGGTGCGTGGATTTACCTCCCTCTGACAGTGGAGCTCAGGAGTCTGTGTGCTGTGAACTGAGGGCTGTGCTGGTATTTGAGCTTTGAGCCGGGCTGGAGGACTCGGGCCCCTCTAAAGGCGAACAGGCCGCCTACGGACTTGATGAGGCTGTAGGGCTAACAGGGTGTGAATTAACACCCAGGAGAAAAGGTGACTTTTATTGTTTATGGACTTACCTTGTGTGTGAACAAACACCAAGCCATCTGCGTTTTGTGATACAGCTTATCTGCATTTTGTTATTCACCAATGTGTGAATAAACACCGCTGTTTGATTACTGCATCCGCTAGTCCTAACAACCAGCGTGAATCCCCACACCAGTTAAAAGGGTTTTTCCGAGACTTTAATACTGACTACCTACCGTCTGGATAGGTCATCAGTATCTAATAGGTGGGGGTCCAACACCCGGGACCCTCGCTGATCAGCTGTTTGAGAAGGCACTTGCTCTCCTGTGATTCAGCAGCCTTCTCTGCACATTGTATAGTAGCTGTGCTTGGTATTGCAGCTCAGCCCCATTCACTTCTATGGGTCTATGCTGTGCCTATGCCATGTGATCAATGAACGTGCTGTCACTCGGACTAGGCAAAGCTGTTGTGCTACTGCGAGTGCCGCTGCCTTCTCAAACAGCTCATCTGTGGGGGTCCCGGGTGTCGGACCCCCCACCGATCAGATATTGATGACCTATCCAGAGTAAGTCTCGGAAAACACTTTTAACAAGCAGTTTGAAAACCGGGTGATTTTAGATGCACGCAGCCACCGCAGTGGGGGTTCGTAGCCTAATGTCTTTAGCAGTATGTACTTATATTTTCTCACCTAGTTTCTAACCCACATGCCACACAGTGACTCAGTGGAGCAAACTTACCAAAATTACGGTTGGCAAATTCAGAGCATTTATGGTAAGCCCCAAACTCACCTGTGAAAGTCCACTTCTGGGCGATGGTCACTTAATCTCAATTCATATTGACCCAGAACAAGCCAAATTTGCCAGTATTGTCTCTGAAAATACCGGACTTTGGCAACTATGATAGAGGTTTGAAGAACTTGGCACTCCTTGCAAATAGATTCAAAAAAAAAACCAAGACTCATCTGACTGGCCAGCAGAGTTATGTGATTTTCTGTCAGCACTACACTGGGCTGCAGAAAAGACTGGTCAGGGCAGTTGTTATTCTGGGTGCCGCTGTAGTCATTGGGGGTTGGTTGACTTCTCGTCACCGGACATGGGGGTGGGCTCAGGCTGCCTCCACAGAAAAACCAAGGCAATACATTCTATTTTTTTTTTACTGCTGCTTGTTCAGTGACCACAAACCTCTTCCATGAATAGCCATGATTCATATCTGTAAGAAGCAGCCCAGGCATGGGATGACTCAGAGTTTGAGGAAACAATTACAGAGTAGTAAGGCACATTTCAGAAACATACTTCATACAACCGAGAAGTAGGTTGGTAATTACCGTTCAGCTTCACTAATATTAGTAATATTGTGGTGTATATTTTATTCTCATTTATTGCCTATTTTATGTTATGAACAATGTGGTAATCTAAAAATAGATGAATGAATGATAACCCCTTTTCACATTCTCAAATGTATGTAAAATCTCAGGAAGTGTTTATTATTAGGGCAATTAATACTCTAAAAAATATAAACATCTCACTGATCACATATTGAAGTAAATTCAATCTGGACGGATATGAAAAGTCTTACAGCCAGGTTCAAACTTCCTATGTTCATGGAGGTTGAAGTAGTATGGGATGTAATTTATGAAGGATAAGGCCTCATGCACACGACTGCAATGCATGGGCACTGACCTATTCGCCTGAATGGGGTTGACGATTTGCATCTGATGGTCTGCACTGCAAGAAAGTAGTGCATGCTCTACTTTTTTTGTGGTGCAGAGGCATGGACAGAAAACCCATGGAAGTGCTCCATAGAGCTTCCAATCGGTGCCTCTGATCCGCACCGTACCTCCCAGATCGCGGACCCATTCAAATGAATGGGTCCGCATCCATGATACAGTTTGCATATAGCTGGTGACTGTATATTGCGGACTACGGGCTCGGCCAGGCAACAGCGGTGTGCATGAGGCCTAAGTCTGCCGCAAAATACATATGACTTGGCTAAGTTCACAAGGAGTATTTTAGGCAAGGATGTTGGTGGATTCTGCACCAAAAAATCCTTGCCAAAACGCATGGAGAATCTCCCATACTGGCTTTTTTTTTTTTTTTTTTGCATGCGGTTTTAAAAACCGCACTATGGAAAAAAAGAACTGTCCTGTCCATTCTTGACACGGATTCCATATGCATTCTGCCTCCAGAATTCTATTGAAAATGGCCAGGATTGAAAATCCTTACCGAAACCGCAACCCAAACACATCAGGAAAAACATGAAAAAAAACCTGATGCAAATGCCGCATCAGTGTTTTTTCCTCTTACCAAAATAATCCCTGTGAACCTAGCCTTACATATGGATTTTGCTTTGGATTTTCTGAGGATTTCAGCCTGTGCATCGCAAGGGGTGAAATCCATAGTGGAAATCTGCAGCAAAAACTGACGTGCTGTGGATTGAAATTCTACACGGCAGATTTTTTTTTTCCGGCAGTGTAAAATTCCAAAAGAAAAGAAGGAATTTTCATGGTTTCTCAGCATAATTAATTGTGTACAACACCATAATTTATAAACTGTATACGAGGCCATTTGTATACATTTTTATCACTTACCCCGCCAAGGCTGTTTTTTTCAAGTGGGTTCTTACTCTTACTTAATTTGGAGCGGCACCTGTTTTTTTTAGTTTAGTTTCTGAGACCAAATAGAAGGCTCTTGGTCTGACAGCAAGGGTACTGTTGGACTGCTGGGTTGCACTGCCCGCGGGAGCACTTGTGCATTTGTGGTGGTCGCCACATAGTACTGTGCCAAATTAGAGTAGGGACCCACTCAAGAAATGCTACCCTGACGTGGTGAATAGGCTTATGCATTTGGATCAAAACATATACAAATGGCCTTGTATACAGTTTAATGTCATATACCGATAAATATGCTGAGAAGCAATAGATCAATGAATAGCGCATTTTATCTGTTCTCTTTTTCTTTTTGAATGTTATTTTTTGGGGGGTTATGTCCTTTGTTCACTTTGCTGTTTCTGTAAAATGCTGCAAATCTGCCACACCTAATTCCATGTCCGCAAATCATCAGCTATTCAGTTCCATGTGGACATACCTTAAAGGAAAAATGGGTACATGATGGAAACTGTTAATTGTGTTAAAGTTTAATAATTTAGATCCAGCAGCTTTGGGGTTTGGATTCCACACAACATTTCCAAAAACAATTTCCAGTACAATGATGTGGGTAGGGCTTTGAATCTATATTGGAAAATAAGCAAGGTGTTGTGGAAAATGAGCACGCTGCAGGTTTTAAAAACAATGGCATGGACACTGTGTTGTGGAAACAGTGCGTATTTCATCATGGAGTCCACCCCTTCCACGTGTATTGTGAAATCCGCTGGTAATCTGCACCATGATCTGCAGCTAGATCAGCGAGTTATTTCACCATGTGTGAAGGGAAGCTTTTCAATAAATAAAAAACTAAACTTAAGAACAAAGGGACGCATGGGACAATGATCAAAAGCATTGTCGGAAAATATTATTTTATTAAGAGTAGTGGATACTTGGAACAAACCTCCAGGAGATGTGATGGGGGAAAAAAAAAAAAGAGTAAGTGAATTTAACCATGCCTGGGAAAAAAGCATAAATCTATGAGAAAATAAAGTAAGTCAGACAAGATGGCCCATACGGTCTTCTATGTTTATAAAAGCCCCCCAAAAAGCATGTCAAAAGAGTTGGCTTTTAGCAGCATTTTTTTTTTGCCCTATTGAAAAGTTCCGTTGACTATGCTTCTCAGTAAGCATTATTAAAAAAAACAAAAGTATAATTTTGTATACATCTTTTATCTTTAAAGGAAGTCATTGGCAAAAGTATAGGTCTAACATGAAACATATGAATACTGCAAGTAGGATAATAAATGAATTATGGGCATTACTGTCATCATAGAAACATCAACAAATAAAGTGCGAAACACAATGAATTTTTAAACAGTTCTTCTATTTTTTAGTTTTTTTTATACAGAATCCGTAAAGTATAATCATCACCTTAAGGTGTCCTACCGAGTCCATAAGATCCAATCTTTCTTGCTTAGTTCAGCGTTCTTGGTTAGCAGTAGTCTACTACTCACTATTGCTAACCAAGATTGCTGAACTAAACAAGAGAAAGACTGGACCTTATGGTGATGATTATACTTTGTATGTTATCTGTATATTTAAAGGGCATCTGTCAGCAGACTTGTACCTATGACACTGGCTGACCTGTTACATGTGCTCTTGGCAGCTGAAGACATCTGTGTTGGTCCCATGTTCATATGTGCCCGCATAGCTGAGAAAAATGAGGTTTAATACATGAAAATGAACCTCTAGGATCAACGGGGGCGTTGCTATTCGCCTTAGAGGCTCAACTCTCTCTGCAACTGCTGCGCCCTCTGCACATTGATTGACAGGACCAGGTACACAAAATATCATCACACCTGCCCTGTCAATCAAAGTGCAGAGAGAGCAGAGCCTCTAAGTGTAATGGCAATGCCCCCGTTAGAGGCTCCTTTGCATATAAAAAAAAACATCACTTTTCTCAGCAATGCAGGCACATATGTACATGGGACCAACACAGATGTCTTCAGCTGCCAAGTGCACATGGAACAGGTCAGCCAGTGTCATAGGTACAGATCTGCTGACAGATGCCCTTTAAAAAAGGGCAAAATTCATTGTCTTCATTGTGCACTTTATTTGTTTAAGATTTACAGGGTCTTGAGACTCGTGTGCATGAATTCTAGCGGTTCATGATTGACCACATAGTAGATGTTTTAATGTGTGATCATAGAAACATCCAAAATGTACAATATGTAAAATATATACAAGTTGATCCATAGTAGTCCTCTGAACACATCTATACATTCTGTGTACAAAACCCATGATATCCGCTTGGCATTTCGCTGTAAAAGTTTATTCACAACTTGTCAGATTCCCAAATTACATAACACAATTTATCAACATATTAAAATGTACCAGATGCATTTCCTGTTTCAAAAGATGTTAATTGAATTATGTTGACTGTGTGATTATGACCCATTATCGTCGCCACTATGGCCAGCATTAGAGATAAAATGTGTTATTTAGTTTTTTCTTTGGAGGTAATATTGAACACTGTGATTTCTTTCATTTTACACAGCCACCGGTCAGAGAAAATCCATATAGAAGAATAACAAGATCCTCATCTGTCCAAACCAACAACTATTCCTCAGACTCAGACTCCTTTAATACCTCTCCAGGTACAGATATTACTGTGAAACTATTAGAAAGTAGCCGCTTTAACCCATTAAAGGGAACTTGTTGGCTCCCCCGGCATGTCTGTTTTAGGAAATACTTGTATTCACCATAAGCGTCTGATACTGTCCAATCAATGCTGATAATGTCAGACTGTGCAGGTACACCCCCACAACTACTTACCTCCCCTCTGTACCCTTACTGCAGACTAGCAATTCATTAATAACCTGTAGTAGAAATAATTAAGGAATTGTACTACATAGAGCCATATATATATACAGGTCCTTCTAAAAAAATTAGCATATTGTGATAAAGTTCATTATTTTCTGTAATGTACTGATAAACATTAGACTTTCATATATTTTAGATTCATTACACACAACTGAAGTAGTTCAAGCCTTTTATTGTTTTAATATTGATGATTTTGGCATACAGCTCATGAAAACCCAAATTTCCTATCTAAAAAAATTAGCATATTTCATCCGACCAATAAAAGAAAAGTGTTTTTAATGCAAAAAAAGTCAACCTTCAAATAATTATGTTCAGTTATGCACTCAATACTTGGTCGGGAATCCTTTTGCAGAAATGACTGCTTCAATGCAGCGTGGCATGGAGGCAATCAGCCTGTGGCACGGCTGAGGTGTTATGGAGGCCCAGGATGCTTCGATAGCGGCCTTAAGCTCATCCAGAATGTTGGGTCTTGTGTCTCTCAACTTTCTCTTCCCAATATCCCACAGATTCTCTATGGGGTTCAGGTCAGGAGAGTTGGCAGGCCAATTGAGCACAGTAATACCATGGTCAGTAAACCATTTACCAGTGGTTTTGGCACTGTGAGCAGGTGCCAGGTCGTGCTGAAAAATGAAATCTTCATCTCCATAAAGCTTTTCAGCAGATGGAAGCATGAAGTGCTCCAAAATCTCCTGATAGCTAGCTGCATTGACCCTGCCCTTGATAAAACACAGTGGACCAACACCAGCAGCTGACATGGCACCCCAGACCATCACTGACTGTGGGTACTTGACACTGGACTTCAGGCATTTTGGCATTTCCCTCTCCCCAGTCTTCCTCCAGACTCTGGCACCTTGATTTCCGAATGACATGCAACAGTCCAGTGCTGCTTCTCTGTAGCCCAGGTCAGGCGCTTCTGCCGCTGTTTCTGGTTCAAAAGTGGCTTGACCTGGGGAATGCGGCACCTGTAGCCCATTTCCTGCACACGCCTATACACGGTGGCTCTGGATGTTTCTATTCCAGACTCAGTCCACTGCTTCCGCAGGTTCCCCAAGGTCTGGAATCTGTCCTTCTCCACAATCTTCCTCAGGGTCCGGTCACCTTCTCGTTGTGCAGCGTTTTCTGCCACACTTTTTCCTTCCCACAGACTTCCCACTGAGGTGCCTTGATACAGCACTCTGGGAACACCCTTTCCTTCAGAAATTTCTTTCTGTGTCTTACCCTCTTGCTTGAGGGTGTCAATGATGGCCTTCTGGACAGCAGTCAGGTCGGCAGTCTTACCCATGATTGCGGTTTTGAGAACCTTTTCATGATATGCTAATTTTTTTTGATAGGAATTTGGGTTTTCATGAGCTGTATGCCAAAATCATCAATATTAAAACAATAAAAGGCTTGAACTACTTCAGTTGGTGTGTAATGAATCTAAAATATATGAAAGTCTAATGTTTATCAGTACATTACAGAAAATAATGAACTTCATCACAATATGCTAATTTTTTTAGAAGGACCTGTGTGTGTGTATGTATGTATGTGTATATATATATATATATATATATATATATATATATATATTATAGCCAAGCAGTAGTTCACGACTTTATTTCTTCACTTTTTCATTCTTCTTAGTAAGTAACCTTTCCAAGTAATCTTTTATATGCAACTCCTGTATCTAATAGAGTTGTGACCTCTCCTGACATGTATATTGCAGTAAATACTTGCATTTTACATAAAATAATAAAGCCTTTTCTTAGGACTCTGTATTATGTCATTCCTCACTTATTACTTTTGGAAATAAATTGACAACTATGTTTTACCATTCCCCTTGTCAATAGAGAGGTCTTTACAGCCTGACTCTCTATCCAATCAGTGCTGCCATATACAGACTGTGCAGGTACACCCCCTCCCCCCAACTGGTTACCTCCCTCTGTACCCTTACTGCAGAATGACAGCAATTCATTCATACCTCTAGTAGAAATAATAAAGGAATGGCACAACAAAGAGCCATGAGAATAGAATTGTTAGTAAATTGCTATTAAAACAGGCAGAAGAGGTGAAAGGTCCTCTTAGATGTATTGTAGTAAAAAAAAGACAAGAAAAAACTCTAAAATCCCCCATTATTACTAGCATATATGTACGTACATCTATATCAATATTTTCTAATGCCGTTTCTTACCTAGAAATAGCGATTGTTGTCTTAGGCGCAATTAGAGGTAAAGAAAACATCCACCATTTTTTTAGTTTTTTGTTTGTCTTTATAAGCTCCCACACACACTAGTGCATTCTCGGTGGCTTCAGCCATCAGATTAATGTGTGTGGGAAGCTGACGATTCTTCCCTGATAGATGATGTTGGGGGAAAGAAGGATCAGGTGAAATGATTTTTTTTTGCCTGATCCTTTTGTTCTCCTGGGAGATAAGCCGCCACCAGAAGTCTCTGGCAGCGGCATTCTCTGCTCTCCCCACTAAATATGCATACCTGTTTGGGTGAGCTGAATGTGTATGGGGGAGCTGGAAGGAAGTTGGGAGAGATAGCTGAAGATTTGGATACCAGCTGTGGAATATGTATGGTCGCCCTCACACTTTGATATTGACTGCAAACTTTGCAAAACGTGCTTCTGCCCCCAGGTGCCCATTCACAAAGGAAATGCAAGGAGATGAGAGGTAATCTGAAATGCAGGCGATACCATATGTCAGGCAGAGTGAGAAGCAGCACCTTACATAAGTGTATAAGTATATAAAATGCACGCTGCATCATTGGTTGTTATGGGCAACAGCTTGTCTTTTAGTCAGCACATGTCGAGAGATTACCAAGCACAAAGGACCTTATTTCCTGACAACAGGCAGGGAGAGTCAGATTGAGCTTGTGCTGTGAATGGCTGCTGTGGGTAACAGACAGTTGTTCTTTTAGACGGCACATGTAGGGAGATGAGAGGCAGACTGAAATGCAATGGAGATGAGAGATAGAGAAAAGCAGTTACAGTTACATTAGTGTACACATTTTAAAGCAGCCTGCATCCAAAACGCATTACTTTATTTGCTTTGGACGAATTGCGTAAACATGGTACCAGGTGACCTGAGAGGGTGTGCCCTGATTGGCTCAGAGGCTTCAAGACAACCTGATTGGCCAGTCAGGGAGCAGTAGGCAAGCAGGTCCTTAGGTCCTTATGATGAGACACAAGAATTGCCATTATGTCTTCAGTTTGTGAGCTGGAACTGAGTCTTGTGGCAATGTTTGACAAAAAGCTATTACTGTCACAAGCCACTAATATAGTGTGATAAAGACACTATAACCAGAGTATACGGAGATAATAAGAAGATATTGGTATGTTTTAGGGCAGTGATGCCCAACCTACTGCCCGCGGGCCAAATCCGGCCCACAAAGCTGTGTCATGCGGCCCCCACAGTGACCAGAGGTCTTACACTTTTTCCTGCTTTTTATCAGCTCAGGGTGCGCTGTGAACGGCACAGGCAGCGCAGCAATGCTGCATGTGCCTGCAATATCCAATAGCAAAGCTCCGGAAAGCAAGGAGCTTTGCTATTGGTTAGATTGGGCGGGCGCCGGAGCGATACAGTGCTCTGCAGTAGGAAACCGGTGGGAGCTGGAAGGAGGAGGGGCCGGCTCCCGAGGGTGGTTGAAGCAAAGAGTGCTGCGCAAGGATCCCGAGAAGCATGGCTGCTAAGGCACTGAAGCCTACAGCACAGACATCGAGATGGACCTGCAGAAAAAGGTGACAGCGCAGGGTGTAATGTATCGATGTGTGTAATGTATGTAGAGCAGTGTGTGATCATCACATACTGCACTACATACATCATACATATGTATACATCACATGACCCCTTCACAGTAGTAATGTTCACATGTGCCCCTCACAGTGTTTGCATTTCTTTCTGGTTCTGGCCCGCGGCCCTCAGATGAAAAATTATTGGGCACCACTGGGAATTTGATCATTGAAAGTTTATAGTGACGGATTGAAGGACTGGTCACCCAGAGCTGCTGGCAACTTCTTTTTTTCTGTATATAAACAGACAGCCAATGAGCAATTTTATTTATTTATTTTTTCTTCTGCAAAACAGTTTAAATTTACTCTTTGTAATTGAGCGTATCAGTGTACTATATCCGTGTTGCTGAATCCGTTGCATATTACTGCAAGATAACAGTTAGTTACAGCAAAAGCGTTACCTCAGTAGCACCATTTTATACCCTTGTTATTAAATGCATTACATATTACTACAAGATAACTGGTAGTTATACCAAAAGCAATACTGCAACAATGCCATTTTAATACCCATGTTATTAAACACATTGCATATTCCTGCAAGATAACGGTTAGTTACAGCAAAATCTGTACTGAACGAGCATAATTTTTATACCCGTGTTATTAAATGCATTACATATTACTACAAGATAACGGGTAGTTATAGCAAATGCAAAACTGCAATTTTAAAATGTGTGTTATTAAAAGCATTGCATATTACTGCAAAAAAAATGGTAGCTACAGTAAGAGCTATACTGCAGTAGCACAATTTTATTCCTGTGTTATTCTAACAAAAGCAGGCTTCAATAACACTATTTTTATATTTGTGGTTTTGAAAGCATTTTTATTTTTATAACTGCAAGATGGTGTGTAGTTCGAAGATATTTTACTGCAAAATTTGCTTTGTTATACTTGTGTTAGTGAACGCGTTACTGCATCAGGCGTGTAGTTCAAATACATTTTAATGCAAAATCTGCATTCTAACCAACATTTAATTGCACGTCTGTCTTTAAATTACTGAAAAACCTTGCTAGTACTGTTTAATAATGTGGGTTCCAAACACGTGACTTTTTATTTATATTAAAACCATGACTTTTCATTTATATAATAAAATGTCTGAAACAAGAAAGAGCGTAAAATGAAAGACCCATGCCATGCTTCATCATCCGATCTGAATGTGGGTTGTAGCTAACTTGTAGCCAAGGTAGAGGCAGTGATAGCGATAGTGGCACTTGGGCCAAATACAGAGCAGACATTCAGGAGAGGGGCCAAATGGTCTATGATGACAAGTCTGATTAAAAGTGGCTGGAAGGATGAGGACTTTAACGATTATTGTATGTTGGACTGGACCTGGATGCTGAGGAGGAGGTTGGTGACCATGGTGGCAATATTGAGCAAATGGAATGTACTGCCAGAACCTCCCACAAAACAGACCAGATCTGCTTCTGTTGTGGTTAGCTCAGCAACTGTTGATGCCGCTGATACTGGCGGGCTCACGCTCAAAAAGAGCCAAACCTAGGCTAAGCCTGGCTGCCTCTAGCTTTTTGCAAGCAACTCCCATATGTCATTTTTTTTCCACAAGGCTGGCACACAAAACCACAGCCGTGTACAAGATCTGCAGGATTAAGATAAGCCATGGGCGTTCAAATACAAAGATAGGTACTAGAGTTCTATTGCAGCACATAAGGCAGTTCCTGTGGGAAAATAGAACTGGCCAGCATTCTGAATCAGAACAAGTCTGTCCTCCTTCTCCTGGTCTTCTTTTTCACAGTCAGTAAGCATCTCTAAGCAGTACAGTGTCCCTGTCTTCTGCTGTTTCTTATCCTGCTCAGACTCCTCCTCCCCTTTGTCCTCCACTCCACTGTGAGATATCCATAACAGAATGTGTGACCATGAGAAAACTATTCTTGACCAGCAATTATCTTGTGTGCAACTTGAGCTTCCACCTGGCCAAGTTGCTGGCGAAGTTACTTTGTTATGGTAAGGGTGGCACAGTTCTTCAACTGCTGTATGATATTTATACTTCTGCCTAGCTGTCCATTTTTTTTAAAGCAATTGTTTAAAATAGTACACCATAGTGGACACCTGGAGCAGCTGTTATGGACAGGGACCGTACAGGTCTTTCACATCCCACTGAATCAATATTTTTCATGGCAACAGCAAGGAAGCAACACAGCAACAAGACTAGGTCCTATTGACACTTGCACATTTGTGTTGGTCTGCTTCCTGCACCAGAAGCTTATCCAACTCCTCCTCATCTTCCTCCTTGGACTCCCTCCCATCCCCAACAGAAGCAGGGCAGATCGTCGCCCCCAACTCCTCTTTTCTCCTAGTGCATCAAGCAGCGAACATCCCGCCAGCTATCTTCCACCAACTCCAATTTGGCAAGGTGATCAGTGACAATAACAGGAACATCATGGCCGAGCTGCATTTGGGGGAACTAACACATGCTCCCTACACATGCTCCCTGCATTGTGCACATTATTCATTTAGCCATGCAATGCTTTTTGTAAAAGTACAGTGTCTGGCAGAGAGAGTTGGCTATATCCAGGAGATGGTCCTAGCATTTCAGCCATTCTTATGTGCCAAGAAGCTTCCCCTTGGACTTGCAGCAACAGAATGGTCTGCTATTGCACCGCTTGATCCGCAATGTTCCAACTTGCTGGAATTATACCTTGTACATACTAGAGCATCTGTACAAGCAGCATAAAGCAGTGTATGATCTCGTCATGCACCAGACCACCTCAGCAGGGAGCATGTGTTGTTTCAAGGTCAGGTAGTGACAGCTCATCAGAGATGCATGTCGCATATTTGGGCCCTTCTAAGAGGCCACCAGATTTGTCAGTAGAGACACTTGCAGCATCATTGACGTCATATTCCTGATATTTATCTTAGAGCAGATACACTGATGCAGCAAGGGACGGCGGAAGAAGAACAGCTTCCGAGTCTTGCTGGTCACCCAGTAGCTGTTGGGGACCCTCACGGAAAAAAGTCCCATGGAGGAGGATGAGGAGCTAACACTGGAGGAGGAATTGCTTGTGTAGGAGGATAAGGGTGATGATGACAACACCAGCTACGATGACCATTCATCTCATTCGGGGGGAAAGAACTAGGTCCTCAGGTCTGCTGATGAGAATGGCAAGCTGTATGCTTGCGCCTCCATAATGACAGGCATATTCTTACCATCAAGCAATCTGATAATTACTGGATAGCCATTTATTTTTATAAGACTGATATGCAGTACGCCAGTCCTTCAGGGTGAGCGAATGTGAGGTCACGGGGGTCAGTTAACGGACCGAGGGTTGCTCTTAGTACTCACAGTTTGTAGGATACCCTGGGCAGGCGTACAGCAGTGATGAAAAGGCTGGCACGTAGATCCTCTGGGGCACTCTCTGGATATAGGGACCAGGCAGTGTCGGTAACGGTGGCACACCGATTGTTAGGAGGAATAATGGAGGTACACACGATTGCAGTGAACTAGAATTCCTCTTTACTGAACAGTTCAACTATGTACAGGCTTCAGACAGTTCCATATGAAGGATATTAGTAACAGGCAGGCTTTACATAAATGGCAGGTAGAATCCTAGCAAGATAACTCAGAGGGAATAAAACTCACAGATCAGGCTGTACTTTCTGCAGAATCCTGTCTGGCTTTCTCCAAGGCCCGTATACCTAATAGCTGGCTTTATCCTTTGGTAGGGAAACCTACCTCTGGTATAAATCCTCTTGCTGTCAATAAACTTCTGCCCTTTAGATTTCTACTTGGCTGAATAAGATTAGCACTGCTCTGTACTTTGCAAGATGCAGGTTCACTTCAGAAGGAAACTTCTTCTCCTGGATGTAGGCTAGGAACCTGGGCTATCTAGCTGCATGTTAGAAGCTGATCTTCAGCTACTACCTGGCTAAAGTCAACACTGGCTTCTAACCACACACTGTCTCTCCATGGACTGGACCTATCTATATATACTAGGGGGTTCCCTAGCTCCCTCTACAGCTTGGAAGGAGAAACTACACCCCTAACAGGCCTGGGACACAGGAGATAACATGACAATATACATTATAATGCAATACAAAATACCATGACCATGCAGGAGGTGGGGAACAACATGACCCAATTGACCCTTGAGTAGTGCCCACCTTTACGTAGTGGGACACTACAGATATAGCACTGTCTTCATCATCCTGATAGAAGTAAATGAAGTGGTGGACTGATATGTGAACTACCCCTTAATTCAGAGCGGGGACTTGGGTAATCATTGTTCTCAGGATTGTCGATGCTTCCAGTGGTTGGTTCCTCCACAATCAAATATATAACTTTTGTGAGGTAACCTCTTTAACCCTCTTCCCGACCTAATATAAATTCCCTTTTCCGGTCGGGCATTTAAAGATTTTTTAAATAGCAGGCACCAGAGGCTAATGTATACGATTGACCATAACGTAGATTGTGCACATTTAACCATTTAGATGCCATGGTCAAATGCGACAACTTCATCTGTGAGGTTAAAAAACGGGAATGCTTGCTCTCGACCATGCTCCAGCTCCCTCTATGAGGATCAGCAGGAGAGCCAGATGGTGTGTGTGGCAGCCTCTCGTTACTTCTGAATGATACAAGGCTGCCGCACATAGGTTTCTATGTAGAGCACCTGCGGGAGACAGGGCTCCATAGAAACACAGTAAAATTTATTGGAGTCTATGAGAGAAACAATCCTAATGATTGCTTGTTTATGTTCCCTAGAGGAACTATTAAAAAGTGTAAAAAAATTTACCTCCCACAATTTTTTTTTATAAAAAGTTGTACACACCCCATAATGGTATCAATAAAAAGTAGAGCGAGCCCTCACACAGCTTCATACACAGAACAATAAAAAAATATATATGGTGCTGCAAAAAAAAAAAAGTTTTTCCGAAATTTTTTATTTTATATTTTTACAGTATTAGAACGCAAGAAAAAATATACATAAGTGGAATTGTTGTAATTGTAATGGCCCTGAGAATAAAGGTAAGAGTTCACTTTTACCACCTAATAAATGCTGTAAAAACAAAACAGTGGTGGAATTTTTTTATAATTTCACCGAATTGGAAATTTATGCCCTGCTTCCCAGTACATTATATGCAACAGTAAATGGCACCATTAGAAAACAATCCCTCATATAAATTTGGTATCGTTGTAATTGTACTGACCTGGAGAAGGAAGTTAACTGTTCAATTTTGCCGCATAGGGAACATCGTAAAAAAAAAACATAAAACTATGGGATAATTGTGTTATTTTTCAGTTTCACTCCATTTGGAATTTTATTCTAGTTCCCCTCTGCATCCTATGTAACAATAAATATTGCCATTACAAATTACAACTTGTCCTGCAAAAAACAAGCCCTCACACGGCTATGTGAATGGAAAAAAAAAAAGTTATGGCTTTGGGAAGGCTGGGAGTAAAAATGAAAATTCGCCTGGTCCTGAAGGGGATAAACTTTCTTAGCATAGAAAAAAAAATCTTTCTTAACTTTAATGACTTACAGTATGTTCCCTGAACTCCATAACCCAATATGTCATGTTCTCTACCAAGAATAGACTTGTTATTCTGACTATTGCTTGCAGAGATACAGCTTGTAGATTCCCACACTGTTAATTACAGTTATATAAAATTACACTGTAGCAATTATGTGACAGACATATAATAAAAACGTGTGTGTGTGTGTATAATTATGTAGATTAATTGTAATGGTCTATTAATGCTGTTATTTTCAAATTAAAATCAAGAGACTATGTTAAAATCTCACTCCTGCACCATTGCTCCAAGTAGCAGCTCAAGCGAAGAGGTTCTGCTTCTGTTGCCTGAGCAGCGTAGATGCCAACTGTGCATACACTGCTACACTTCTAGGTGTCCCCAGATTTAAGCGGCACATGCACAGTTGGCATCTGCCCTTCTCAGTAGCAGAGCTTCTGTCTTTGTGCCGCCTCTTGGAGCAACAGAGCACACATGAGAATGACTGACAGACCAAGTGAGATGTGTCGGCCCCTGTTACATCAGTTCTCTCATTCTTAGGCTACTTTCACACTGGCGTTCATGGGTCCGTTCGTGAGCTCCGTTTGAAGGAGCTCACGAGCGGACCCAAACGCCTCCGTCCAGCCCTGATGCAGTCTGAATGGATGCGGATCCGCTCAGACTGCATCAGTCTGGCGGCGTTCAGCCTCCGCTCCGCTCGCCTCCGCACGGACAGGCGGACAGCTGAACGCTGCTTGCAGCGTTCAGCTGTCCGCCTGGCCGTGCGGAAGCGAGCGGATCCGTTCAGACTTACAATGTAAGTCAATGGAAACGGATCCGCTTGAAGATGAGCCCATATGGCTCAATCTTCAAGCGGATCCGACCCCCATTGACTTTACATTGAAAGGCTGAACGGATCCGCTCAGGCTAATTGCGCACTTGCGCACTTGCGAAATTTTTCTAAGTTATTAATGCAGACGGATCCGTACTGAACGGAGCCTCCGTCTGCATTAATATGATCGGATCCGTTCAGAACGGATCCGATCAAGCGCAAGTGTGAAAGTAGCCTTAATCTGCACAAATTAACGGGTTAACAAAGGGTTAACAGGTTTTGGCTGGCCTGTGGAGACTCGGCCAATAATTGGAAGAGGATCATAAAAGTAAAGAAAGTATTAACAAAAGATACTACTTTGCCTTATTTTTATTCATTTCTTGTTTTGACACCATAAACTGCATAAAAAGCCTGAATGTGTGGCAGTGCCTATAACTAGGAAAAGAGATATACAGATGAAGCAGGTAATATTGATATGGCAATGACATCTGTCAAGGGATGGGATATATTAAGCAGGACGGTGATAAAGACGTCTGGTGCTTCTGGGACTTCTTCAAATAAAAATATCTTGTCTCACAAAGAGGAAGGTTTAGGAAAGATACTAAAGTGATTTATTTATTTTTTATAATCCTTTATTGTTTTCTGGAGCAAATATACAAGTTCTCATATCACACAATTAAAATCTACATATATACTTTATACAAATTAATACATTTGTTCCTTTTAACCCACCCCATCCCTTTTGTTTCACTGCTGCGGGGTCCGTCCACTTTTTAATATCTACCTTGATCCCTGTTTCCAGAGATCCCCAGTATAGGGGATCTTGGGAGCCTGGAGCGAGAAAAGAAGCCTGCCCTATCAGAGAATCGTCACTCCGATTTCCCCGCCACTCTTCTATAGGCCTCAATAGTATCTAGCTGAGCCCTCCATTCATAAAAGCTAGGGCTATTCTTCGTACCCCAATATTTAATTATCAAGGCCTTTGCGACCATAAAGCCTTCCATACTGACTCGTAATTGGTAGGGGGTCAACTCAGAACAGGAAAAGAGACCCAGTATTGCCTGTGCAAAACTTCGATTCAATTTGATCTTATATCTTTTATATAATTCCTCATAAATACTAGTCCAAAACCCACTCACTTCTGGACAATTCCATAGTAAGTGACCTAATTCCGCGTTTTCTGATGAACATTTCCAACACAAGTCCTTCCTTTCCTTATATATCTTGGCGAGGAAGGCGGGGGAGTAATATAGGTGGTGAACAATCTTGAACTGAATCAATCTGTATTTCTGAGAAATCGATACTTTTTTTTATGTTTTGATATACTATATCCCATTCCAAAGTGGCCCCCTCGCCCAATTCAGCTTCCCAGCCTCTCTCACTTATAAATGTGATACTAAAGTGATTAAGAGTAAGAAATAGCATATAAACATTTGTGTAATTTTTGCTCTCCGCTTTTGAGAAAGTATAGAATAATGAGGCTTCCCATACAGCACACAGTAGCCGGGTGTACTCGTCAGTGAGATTTCACCTCGGCAGTGTTTGCATAACCGTGCATTGTTTGACAAATAATGTAAACAAAAGTTACAACGTGACTGACCATACAGTCAGTCATAACCTGTCAACCACTGAGCAGTGACCAGTAGAACACCACCCTGCATTTCCCAGTTAACAGCTACTTGGTAAACAGCTATTGGCATCCATGGCTCGCACATACTGCCATGGGAGCAGATGTGCTTGGCATACACTGTTGTGAAACACTGTTTTGGGGGGCAAGTAATGTTGAAAGCTTCCCAATATATATGGTAAGTCGAATCTTGTCACAGTCAGATTGCCTAAAGACTCTCTTAAATAGACCAATGCCGAGGCAATTATCAGGAACAAACTAAACATTTCCACTAATTGCCTGATCAGTGAGTGGAGGTGATGGCTGCATTTACCTGCAGCAATTATCTCCTCTGTATGGGGGACGAACATCCCCTTACAGATACATAATTTGTGGGCAGCACATCCCTATTTACTCAGGGTAATGATTTTATGTGTCATATAAAGGACCGGTATCTTATCAGGTGACCGGCTGCACATTTACAGTCGGCCAATTATCATGAATGAGCATTTAGTATGATTGCTCATTGCCAATGATTGCCCACATCCTTTGCATTTTAGTTAAAGAACCTCAAGACTTCTGCTTACTTCTGCTTACTTCTCTTTGCCTAGAACAACTCCCTGAAATATCTGGCGAGATATTATTTCTACCTGTATATTAGTGTTAGGTCTCCATATGATTACAATATGATATATGTTTGTCTTCTCTATGCTGAATTAATATTTTCTATGACTTTGCAGAACCTTCTGACTCTGGCTTTTTCCCCAATTCACTGTTCAGCAACTTCACCAGTAGCTCCTCACCTGAAGGTACCACTGAGCTCTCAATGCTCCCTCACCTTGCAGATTTGGTCAGTTATAGTATTCAGAAAGTTATTGGATTTGCAAAGTTGATACCTGGTTTCCGGTAAGATTTGCCTTTTTTTTTTACTAATAAAACAGCAGCAATATAAGTAGTGATTGTTACCGGCTTTACCCACACCTTAAAGGGGGTTTTCTGAGCCTTTTGAAATACATGTACCCTCTGTCCCTTCTCGCAGCTTAGCCTAGACCAGTTTTGGCAAACCTTTTACAGACAGAGTGCCCAAACTGTAACCTAAAACCCACATACATATCGCATGGGTGCCCACAGGGTTTTTTCTAAGTGCCATAGGTTCTCCACAACTGGCCTAGGCCGTGTGACATCACACTCATTGACCACATGGCCTAGGTGAACCTCAGCCTCATTGAAGCGAATGGCGCTGAGATGCGACTAGATGTACAACGCTGTACTTGGTGAGCTGAGAGATGGCCACTACACTACTGCGCATGCCAATGTCTTCCCAAACAGCTGAAGGGCACACTGATCAGATACTGTGATGACCTATCCTGAATATAGGTCATCAGTATAAAAAGGCTCGGAAAAACCCTTTAAAGGGGTTTAATACAGATTTTAATTTTAGTTCATATTTCCTAGGCCTAGTAGTGACTTTTAAGTTTATTCTGTAGTAGTATTATTATTATTTATTATTAAAGTGGCATTCATTCCATGGCGTTGTACATATGAAAAGGGGTATACATACATAATACAGACAATTGCACTAAGCATGAACAAGACGAGTTACAAACTGGTACAGAAGGAGAGAGGACCCTGCCCGTGAGGACTTATAATACAGTACAGACCAAAAGTTTGGACACACCTTCTCATTCAAAGAATTTTCTTTATTTTCATGACTATGAAAATTGTAGATTCACACTGAAGGCATCAAAACTATGAATTAACACATGTGGAATTATATACATAAAAAAAAAGTGTGAAACAACTGAAAATATGTCATATTCTAGGTTCTTCAAAGTAGCCACCTTTTGCTTTGATTACTGCTTTGCACACTCTTGGCATTCTCTTGATGAGCTTCAAGAGGTAGTCACCTGAAATGGTCTTCCAACAGTCTTGAAGGAGTTCCCAGAGATGCTTAGCACTTGTTGGCCCTTTTGCCTTCACTCTGCGGTCCAGCTCACCCCAAACCATCTCGATTGGGTTCAGGTCCGGTGACTGTGGTGGCAAGGTCATCTGGCGCAGCACCCCATCACTCTCCTTCATGGTCAAATAACCCTTACACAGCCTGGAGGTGTGTTTGGGGTCATTGTCCTGTTGAAAAATAAATGATGGTCCAACTAAACGCAAACCGGATGGAATAGCATGCCGCTGCAAGATGCTGTGGTAGCCATGCTGGTTCAGTATGCCTTCAATTTTTAATAAATCCCCAACAGTGTCACCAGCAAAGCACCCCCACACCATCACACCTCCTCCTCCATGCTTCACGGTGGGAACCAGACATGTAGAGTCCATCCGTTCACCTTTTCTGCGTCGCACAAAGACACAGTGGTTGGAACCAAAGATCTCAAATTTGGACTCATCAGACCAAAGCACAGATTTCCACTGGTCTAATGTCCATTCCTTGTGTTCTTTAGCCCAAACAAGTCTCTTCTGCTTGTTGCCTGTCCTTAGCAGTGGTTTCCTAGCAGATATTCTACCATAAAGGCCTGATTCACACAGTCTCCTCTTAACAGTTGTTCTATAGATGTGTCTGCTGCTAGAACGCTGTGTGGCATTGACCTGGTCTCTAGTCTGAGCTGCTGTTAACCTGCGATTTCTGAGGCTGGTGACTCGGATGAACTTATCCTCCACAGCAGAGGTGACTCTTGGTCTTCCTTTCCTGGGGCGGTCCGCATGTGAGCCAGTTTCTTTGTAGCACTTGATTTTTGTTACTGCACTTGGGGACACTTTCAAAGTTTTCCCAATTTTTCAGACTGACTGACCTTTATTTATTAAAGTAATGATGGCTACTCGTTTTTCTTTACTTAGCTGCTTTTTTCTTGCCATAATACAAATTCTAACACTCTATTCAGTAGGACTATCAGCTGTGTATCCACCTGACTTCTCCACAATACAACTGATGGTCCCATCCCCATTTATAAGGCTAGAAATCCCACTTATTAAACCTGACAGGGCACACCTGTGAAGTGAAAACCATTTCAGGTGACTACCTCTTGAAGCTCATCAAGAGAATGCCAAGAGTGTGCAAAGCAGTAATCAAAGCAAAAGGTGGCTACTTTGAAGAACCTAGAATATGACATATTTTCAGTTGTTTCACACTTTTTTGTTATGTATATAATTCCACATGTGTTAATTCATAGTTTAGATGCCTTCAAAGTGAATCTACAATTTTCATAGTCATGAAAATAAAGAAAACTCTTTGAATGAGAAGGTGTGTCCAAACTTTTGGTCTGTACTGTACATGGTATGGGAGAAGGACACAGTAGGATGGTAAAGTTGGTCATGGTAGTATAGAGACAGCAGGGTCACTGGTTGTAGGCTTGTCTGAAGAGGTGGGTTTTTAGGTTTCTTTTGAAGGATTCCACTGTAGATGAGAGTGTGATATGTTGGCGTAGCGAGTTCCAGAGTTTGGGGGATGCACGGTAGAGTTAAAAGTGTTAAAAAGTTGTTCAGGGCTGTGGGACAGGGAATATATGAGAAGTAGGCCTGTTTTGCATCAGCGAGTGAGGATTTGAAATTGAGGAGGGATTGCTTGTATGTGGTGATGTGATCCTTAGAATGGGATTTCTTCCATCGCCCTGGAAGCTTGTCTGTTTTTTAGTCAGGTTGGTGTGCCAGGGTTGTCTGTTGATTTTTTGGGTTTTGTTGTGTGTAAGGGGGGCAACAATGTCCAGAGCTGTACTTATTGTAGTGTTATACAGGGTGGTGGCCTTATCTAGGTTTTGGAGGGAGCAAATGGTAGAAAGCGGCAGAAGAGAGTCAGAAAGTAAGCAAAAGTCGAGATGTTTAAGGTTCATGTGGGGGTGTGTTAGTGTGTGGACCTGGAGGAGCAGGAGAAGAGACGAGTGAAGAGAAGGTGAGTAGGTTGTGGTCGGATAGGGGGAGAGGCGAATTAGAAAGGTTAGAAAGGGAGCAGAGGCAGGTAAAGATAAGATCCAGAGTGTGACCATCTCTGTGGGTGGGAGCGGAAGGCCACTGTGAGAGGCCAAAGGAGAAAGAGAGCGATAGGAGTTTGGAGGCGGCTGAGTGGCAGGTTTCAATAGGGATGTTGAAGTCACCCTCGATGATAGTTGGGATGTCTGCAGAAAGAAAGTGAAGGAGCCAGGTATTAAAGTGGTCAAGAAAATGGTGGCTGGGCCTGGTGGGCGGTAAATGACAGCTACTTGGAGGTTGGAGGGAGAGTAGATGCGAGCACAGTGTACTTCAAATTAAGTAAGTGTAATGGAGGATGGCAGTGTAGTTGGGCTGTAGGAGCAGGTGTCTGAAAGGAGAAGACCAACAGACCAACTCCTTCACCATGTTTGCAGCTGAGGCTGGGGGGGGGGGGGGGGGGTGAAGGAAAATGAAATCCACTATATGAGAGTGCAGCAGGGGAGGAGGTGTCAGAGGGTGTCAGACATATTTCTTTGAGACCCAGAAAGGAAAGTCATAAATGTTGGACAGTTTGTTACAGACAGAGCGTGCATTCAGGGGTCAAAGGAATGGTTATTAGGTTTAAGGGGTTGCAGAAATTTGTAGAAGGAGAGCTGTAGTAGGAGGTCAGGGTGATAATGGGGATTTTCTGAGGAGGGCCTGGATTTGGAGAGATATCACCAGCAATAACGAGAAGCCGAGTAAGTGTTAGTAATTGAGAATAAAAGAGGGCATGAGGTATCCGTGTGTGTTTGGGAAGGAAGTGTTTTATGTTGCCAAACAGGTTTGTGCAAATGGTCAGATGAGAAGGTAAGATGAATAGTTCCTTGCCGGGTGAATGGATGTGGGGGTATTTCAGGAGGTTTTGGAAAAGTGGGAAGAGTAAGATGAAAGATTGAAACATTGTTTGCATGAACTATTTCTGTAATTAACTTTGGTCCCCTTCTGGTTCAATTCCTGGTATATTTCGGTATGTGCACTTAAACAGTTGCATTTATAAGATGTTGTATTGAAAAGTCCAAGGTCTGAAAGACCTAAAGACTTACCGGTAGATTTATACCACTCAGTGTTCAATCATGTGTGACCAAGATCAGAAGGGGGCTACATTTGGCATTAATTAAGGGAGGACCAGATACAGGGGTGAAATAGTCAATGTAAACAAATACTCAATAAATCCGGCAGGGAAAGAGACATTAAAGTTCAATGCAAGCATACCAGGGGATGAGAAGGAAAGATGAGAGGTGTGGGCAATATCGGACACTAGAAAAGTAGTGCTCAAAGTATATGAATGCATGAAAATGCCTATAGTTGCATTTGTCGAAAAATTGTTCTAAGCAATTGACCTTTCCAACAATAAAATCATCATATGCTGATATTTTCTAATGCGAGTCGAGTCATAGCTGTAATTTGAGTGTAAAATATAATAGTAGTGATACCATTAAAAGTAGTAAACATTTTAATGTATGCTCAGTCAGTTTTGATCGATTTATTGATGATCCTTTTTTGCATTTAGACTCTGCAGTTGTTAGGATCACTAAAACAGCATCATATCTTAGATCAGATTATTTTTTTTGCAGTTCTGCATGGAACTAGGAGTCACTTTGTTCTATACTAATGTGTTTGATAATGATACATGAGGTGCAGCATCTTCTTACATCATTATTTTTTTTTTATTAATAAAAACTAGTGACCTTGATGCCGAGGACCAAATTGCCTTGTTAAAATCATCTGTCATTGAAGTTATAATGCTACGATCCAACCAATCATTTACCTTGGAAGATATGTCCTGGACATGCGGCAGTGAAGAATTCAAATACAAAGTAGATGATGTAACTCAAGGTAAAGTCCTTTTAGAGTGAGATAGAGGTAAATTGTTCTTGCATTTCACCACGAGAAGTAAACCCAGTGTTCAAAACGTTCCTTTATCTGTAATTGTGTGTTTATACAATGCAGCAAACGCTTAATGGAGCTAATGGGACACTCAATGACAAACATTAGTAATGCTGATATCTCACAATAGAGATGAAAGTGGAGCAGGGTAGTCAGTGGCCTCCATATAGGCACTCATTCCCCACACCCACTGTGATCAGTTTCATAGCATGTAATTTTACCTCTTTGTTAAAGGTGTTGTCCAGGTTCACAGAGCTGAACCTGGACAGCCCTCCATTTTCACCCCGGCAGCCCCCCTGACATGAGCATCGGAGCAGTTGATGCTCCGATGCTCTCCTTTGCCCTGCGCTAAATCGCGCAGGGCAAAGGCATTTTTCAGAGTTCCGGTGACGTACCGGGCTCTCCATGGGGCTGACAGGAACCCCGGTGACGTCACCGCCACTGATGGGCGGGATTTGGCTCTGCCCTAGCCAGTAAAACGGCTAGGGCAGAGCTAAAGCCCGCCCCTCAGAGCCGGTGACGTCACCGAACACACTGCTGGACGGAAGTTACCGCCCGGCAGTGTGTTATTAAAAACAAAAGAGCCTGTGCCCTGCGCGATCTAGCGCAGGGCACTGGAGCGCATCGGAGCATGAGATGCTCCGATGCTAGGCTCAGGGGGGCTGCCTGGGTGAAAATAAGGGTAAGTCCGGGTTCAGCTCTGAACCCGGACAACCCCTTTAAGTGGGCAATTTGCACTATTTCACTTAGTCTACTTTCGCACTGGATTTCCGTTTGTGAGATCTGTTCAGGGCTCTCACAAGCGGTCCAAAACGGATCAGTTTGCATTCTAATGCATTCTAAATGGAAAAAGATCAGCTCAGAATGCATCAGTTCAGTCTCCATTCCGCTTTGGAGACGGACACCAAAACGCTGCTTGCAGCGTTTTGGTGTCCGTCTGATGAAACTGAGCCAAACGGATCCGTCCTGGCACACAATGTAAGTCAATGGGAGCAGATCCGTTTTCACTGATGCAATCTGGCACAATAAATTAAACGGATCCGTCCTCCATTGACTTTCAATGGTGTTCAATACTGATCCGTCTTGGCTATGTTAAAGATAATACAAACTGATCCGTTCTATTATCTGAACGGATCCGTCCATGACTGATCTGCACAAAGGGTGCGAGTGTGAAAGTAGCCTTATTTGTATGCCCTGAAGATATAATAGGCTTACAGCCTACGAATAAGCAAAGGAAACATGTGCTGTGCATGCAGCTAATATTCTCATTTACACCTCTTCAGCAGTATGTATTACCTATTTAGTGTTTGACCGAATACAAACTTTAGCATTGACCTAGTGGCTTTTTATTAATACTGATTACTATGGTACAGATTGTACAATTGCAGTACCTGAACTTGGCAGAAGGACTTTGTTTTTTGGGCAGTTATAACAAAATCATACCTATACATGTCACCCTATTGGTGTGATTAATTCTTGCATAGGGTACGGCCACGTGCCGAATGTTTGTGCAATTTTTGGAGCCAAAATCAGAAGTGGATCATAAAAGAATAGAAAGTATTAAGGACGGATACCTCTTCTCCTATTTTTTGAATCCACTCCTGGTTTTTACCTCGAAAACGTCAAAAAAACTAAATGTTAGGCAGTACTGTAAACTAATTTACTTAACATTAGAGGAAATATATACAATAGTAGTGTGTGTCTAAGGCCTCGTGCACAGCGCTGTTGTTTTGGTCCGCATCCGAGCAGCAGTTTTGGCGGCTCGGATGCGGACCCATTCACTTCAATGGGGCCGCAAAAGATGCAGACAGCACTGCGTGTGCTGTCGGCATCCGTTGCTCTGTTCCGTGGTCCGCCCAAAAAAATATAACCTGTCCTATTCTTGTCCGTTTTGTGGACAAGAATAGGCAGTTATATTAATGGCTGTCCGTGCCGTTCCGCAAATTGTGGAACACACACTGACTCCATCCGTGTTTTGCTAATGCCCAGTTTGCGGACCTCAAAACACACAACTGTCATGTGCATGAGGCCTAAGAAATAGATAAAATGTTCTGTTCATTTATCCAGCCATCAAAGTCTGTTTCTCTCACTAATTAAACAGTTTCTCCCCTCGATGACAAGTACAATGACTATAGTACTCTGCTCATCCTGTTAGTGACTGATGCTGTATTCTTTATTTATATGTGATATTTGGGCTAATGCCCTCCCCTCCCAGCAGGCCTCCAGAATAGGGACTCTGTCATGATTTGCATGGGTAAATGATAATATTGGCTAATCAATTTATGACATATGTTGTCATCTGCAGCTGGTCATAATTTGGAACTTCTAGAACCATTGGTAAAATTCCAGGTGGGACTGAAGAAACTGAATCTCCATGAAGAAGAGCATGTACTTTTAATGGCTATCTGTATTCTTTCACCAGGTCAGTTCCAAGAGTGGAAATTATCCATATATTAAAGGGCTTGTCAGCCACTGTTCACCTGGCATTTGTACATCCATAGAGGGGTATGCACTGCTTGAGACCCCAAGCAGAAAACCAAAGAGCAAACCCACACAATAGTGGTTTCTGCCCTGATGGAATGTCCGCCTTCTAATAATACATTTCTACCGCAGCAACTACTGACTGCTGGAAATGTGTATGGCCAAGGAAAACTCCCCACATAAGATATCAGCCAATCTCTGGTTGTTCCAGGAAGCAGTTCCAGTGTTTTCTGAGAATCTTTTATTTTGTTGCTATAACCCCTTTTAAATATCGTACAGATGTAGCACAGCTTGTCACAATATGTTAAAAGTGGTTTCCCAGGGCAATGTAGGTTAGGTTCAATTCATCTCACATTTACATGTGATGGCTGTAAATACAGTTAATTTAATCATAAGCTTCAATGAAGATAAAAATGGAGAGTCCTCAGTCGATGATGCCTTATAATGGCTAATGCTACTTCCACACCTCCGTTGTAACCCATCCTGAAAAAAAAACACATATGTCCTCACATAAGACAATTGTCTGAAAAAATAAAAAAATACTCTCAGAAAATAGCGACGTTTGTTTTTCAAAAATGCTTTTATTGTGTAAAACTGAAAAAAAAAAAAGTAGGTATGGCCACGTCCATAACGACAGGTTTTATAAAAGATATCACATAATCTATCCCATCAGGTGAACACCTTAAAAAAAAAAAAAAATGACATTTTAGAAAATCATTCCAGCATAAAGTAGACATACTTTATGAAGTAATTTTATGAAGTATCACTATCTGTCTAAAAACCTGAGAAATTCAAATTTTAAAACATTTCAGTAAATTTGGGATTTTTTAGATAAATTAAAGTAAAACATATTGAATCAAATTTAGCACAGACATGAATTTCGATGTGTCACGAGAAAACATTATCAGTAGGGATGAGCAAATTTAATGTTATGAAATTAGTTTGTGCTTCATTTGGTGTTAAAAGCACGGACCATAGCGCAATTCCATAACTGAATGCTTTTAGAGGAATTCAGTTATTCATTCCGTCATAATAGAAGTCTATGGGCTGCATCGCAGATCCGTCCCGTTTCCGTTATGCAGGAGAGGACTCGTTATGCAGGCCATAGACTTCTATTATGATGGAATGCCTCTAAAGACATTCCATTATGCATTCCGCCATGGAATTGCGTTATGGTCCATGGTAACGGAATCCATAACTCAACTCTGTTTTTACCACCAAACGAAGCACAAACGAATTTCTAATTATAAAATTCACTCATCTCTAATTATCAGAATCGCTTGGATAAGTAAAACCATTCCAAAGTTATTACCATGTAAAGAGGCACATGTCAGATTTGCAAAATTTGGCCCTGTCAAGGAAGGTGAAAAATGGCTGTGTCCGGAAGGGATTAAATATTTATTCAGTTTTCTTACCATTATATTTTACTTTTTATGTGTGATTTGTAGATCGTCCAGGGGTCCAAAACAAAGCACTTGTTGAAGCAATCCAGGATCACCTCTCCTCTGCTCTGCAGACTTACATCCTCTGCAAACATCCACCCCCAGGAAGTCGACTCTTGTACCCGAAGATGATCCAGAAACTGGCCGACCTGCGCAGCTTGAATGAGGAGCATTCCAAACAGTATCGCTTCATCTCTTTCCTTCCGGAGCACAGTGTGCAGCTCACTCCACTTGTAATGGAGGTGTTTGGCAATGATATTTCCTAAATTGACTTTCATTTACAAGGGAGTGGGAATGAAGTAAAGTGTAAAAACTCAGTTGGGTCGTAATTATGTTTTCTGCTATGGGAAATGACTGGGTATCTTGAGAGATAATTAGATGCAGTTTTATATAGGGCATGCTGTTCAAGACCCATCTGGAGAAGATAAAATGGATGGTCAACTTGCTTTCTGTAATTCTGCTACAAAATAGGGTACATCCCCTTGCCAAGCTTTTGATGTAATGCATGAATATAAGAAGCTTTGCCATGTTGTGTGCCTTTTAGACAGCAAATGGCACACTTTTTTAGTTAGCCTTTATGAGCATTTTTGCGTACAAAAGCCATTGTTTGCTAGATCTGAAACTTGACAATCGTGTGCCAAATTCTAAAGGGCTGTACAAGCCTTAAAGTCTTTAAAATATATTTTATAATGTAAATATATCTAGAAAATAATTAACCAAAGTACGTTCCCTTATATGTGTGATGGAACTATAAACAGAGAGGTGGACCTACTTGTCCTCTTGTGGGCAGATTTACTTGTTTGGTGCTGAAGTCTGGTCTACTGATCTCCTGAGGCAGAGATTATTACAGTTTCTTTCTTCATATTTCCATGTTCACATCTTGCAGAAATTTCTTCAACTGAAAATCCATCCTGTAAATCTGAATAGTGTTGCTCTTGCAGCATGTCCATGGTTTGTTTTTCCTCAAATCTCATTCAGATCTACGGAACGGTTGCAGAAGTTTTTGCAACAAATTTGCCTCACATCAACACCTTCTATGTGGATGCCTGGTGTGCTTTCACACATGGCAGATTGTGTTGTAGACAAACATTTTCTGTGACTGAATGGGGGGAGTTTGGGCAGGAATCACATGGATTTCTGCAAGCTGCATTCATTTGAATCACAGAACATTTTGCCACATGACAAGGCAACCTTAAGTTAAGTCCCATCACAGACAATGGGGGCAGGATATGGCTAGGATATGCCTCCATTGTCTGATATTTGCAGGTCCAGAGATGGGACCCTCACCTATCTATCAGACAATGGGGAAATATCCTAGCGCTATGCCCCCATTGTCTGTGATGGGAATACCCCTTTAAGTCATGAAAAGTGAAGCCTGTTTGGGCAACCTAAGAAAATAAATCTCTCAAGTTTTGTAGGTCTTGAGATTTCTGTGGTGTTTATTAATTAGGATCAGTTATTGGTATATTTTATTGGATTTATAAGTAAATGTGAGAAAATTTATATTTTCAGATTGCAAATATATTTTAATATATGCGCCTTTTGAAGGAAAAAAGAAATGTCCATATTTTTGCTATACAATAGTCAACTGCTGCTGTACACATGACACTTGAACTTGACCAACAGATAATGAGGAATGTTGGGAGTCCTGCCTGCCTAAAACACTTTTGACATCAAAAGACAGAATCCTGTGAGTAATTCAAAATTGGAATTTTATTCCGATGTGTGTATGCTCACACATGGCACATTTGTTGCAGAAATGTCTGTGACTGTTCCATACAGCTTAATGGGGTTTAAAAAACATTAATGCGCATGTCTATTTATATGTATGGACTGGAGTTTCAGAAATATCGGTCAAGTGTGAACATGCCCTAAAGAATAACATAACACATTTTATGCAAAAAAAAGTACGAGTAAGGCCTCTTTCACAAATGCATCCGTATGTCTTCCGTATCCGTTCCGTTTTTGTGGAACCATCTATTGAAAATGTTATGCCCAGCCCAATTTTTTCTATGTAATTACAGTATTCTGTATATGCCATACGGAAAAACGGAACGGAAACGGAAACACAACTGAAACAAAAAAAAATGGAACAACAGATCCGTGAAAAACAGACCGCAAAACACTGAACTAGCCATACGGTAGTGTGAAAGAGGCCTAAGACTTTGCCCTTATGCACTCAGCACAGCAGAACCTGCTTGGAGTACTACATATCACTACAACAGTAGAATGTAAAATGCCAATACAATGCTTCTAGGAGATAAACTTGTACATATGGCAAGTAATGAGACTTGACAATTTAGAATTATACTAAATCAGACAATCGCGTGTGTAGAGTTCCCCTATCATGCTGTTATACCAATCGCGGTGTTGTTTTAGCACCAAATCCCAGCAGGAGCCTATTTAGAAGGAACGTTTTATGGATAAGGCATCTGTGCTAACGCTCTCATACCAGTTATCATCTTGCAGAATGAGCATTCGAGGTGTTGCTGTCTATGTGTAATAACACTATTACAGGTAATTCATCTTTTTGATTTTTTTTTTTGGGGGGGGTGGGTTGTTCTGTTCTTTCAGGGGACCCTTTGACACTCTTTTATATCATTGCAGATGAGTGATAACTTGTATAAAAGGAAGCACTAAGTGGGGCTATTTCTCTAGTGTGTACTCTTAACCTCCATTACGTGTGCTTCACCTATAGCTGGAGTCTGATGTATGAAATACAGCAGGTGTTTGTAGTAAATATAAGTTATTCTTTAATCTTGTGTTCTAGCCATCAGTAGAGTCTTATCTGTGACTCTAAGTATATCCCTCTTGCACTTTGATCAGTTTTAGAGAGTACTATATGGCAATTTTTCAGTCGTTGAACTTATAGTCCACATCCTCTTATGTAATGTGACAACTTTTCAGCAGTACAATGCAAGTCGAAGAGATTTTACAAAACCACATTATACACTAGGGAATAAATCTGCATACACTTAAGGGCATCCTGTGGATTTTCACATCCATGGCATGGCCTATCTGGTGCGGTTTTCGTCCGCCTTTGCCTTTGATTTCAGTCAATGCAATGTGTAGTTTGAAATTTGATGCTGTACCACAGTGCAGCACAAAACACTGGCCCAGCAGAACCAGATACCACAAGGCAGCACGAAATTCTGCCTTGTCTGAACCAAATACCATAGTTCTGCACAAAATACTGCCTCTGCAAAGCCATATACCACAGCGCAACACACAATACTGCCACCTGTGCCACAGTATGAAACTATATCATCGTCCAGAGCATGGCAATATACTTGAATTTAGGAGGGCACCTGCGGCCGCTGGTCAGGTGCATAAGTGCCCTATGCTCCGACATTAATGCTGAGAGCATCAAATCTTTACCTGGCTGGTAGCCAAGAGAAGGGTTTGGGTGGCCTTCTGGGCATCTGCCCCCCAGGGAAATTTCCCTTTAGGGTCTATGCCCAGTCTGCTTACGTTTCAAATAGCATGTATAGGCACAGGCCAGCAAGTACAGATGCAACCTGGAAATTTGTAATGATCCGCTTTGTCGTGAGTCGCATGCGGATCCTGCTGCCGGTGCACATTGTGGACTGGGCAACAAGGAATTACAAGAGTTTTATATTAAATGCCTATCCTTAGGAAAGGTCACCAATGCATGATCACCAGTGGTCATGTGGGCACCCTCCCACCAATGGTTTTCATTAGCTTTGGCACCGGAAATACACAGCTCCGTCCACTATGTAGTGGACGGAGACCCCTGCGGAAGCCAGCGTTGTCTGGCGATACACGTGGGGGCGTTCTTACCTGCATACCATGTCTGCCGTCCTGTGTAATTGATAAGTATTGTGTACTATTTGATGTTTTATTTACTCACTGTACATTTTGTTTGGCAGCATATGTGTTCCCATTTGGAACTTGTGTGTTGCAGGTATGTGTGGTGGGCATATTTGTAGTCCACACACAATTATGTAAATTGTATACAATGATTTTAATCTTTTGGGATTTTGTGTTCTTTGAATAAATTATTACTTTTATACAAGAGGTGCAGCCTTGTTTGCGGTAGTTCTTTTTTTTTTTTTCCATGGTCCCCTACTAATACCGTGGCTTGCACTCTGCTATATCTATTGGGTGTGCCCCCTGAATATCCTTTGTAATGATGTTAAGTGGGGGCTTGCCATGATGGATTTATTACGCTTGAATGTTATTCATTTGCTCAGATTCACACGTCCACATTCTGTACTCCAGATATTGGACTGATCATGGGTGTAATGAACAGAACTCAGTATCACCGGGATGTATAATGCTACAGGTTTGCGACCTGCAGTTGGATCAGGACACATGTCTGCATCTGAATGTGTGAATCAAGCCATAGAGGGCAAATCTACAATATAATTATTTTTAAGATTGTTCACTACCAAGAAATGGTCATGTGATTTAGTATGGAAGAATGAACTCCAGCTTGACATAAACATATTATATACATTTGCCAATGACTAGTCAAAAACAGTAATAATATATATGGTCGTGTATACATTGGTAGATCATCATTCTCATTCATGTTTATTGGCATTGTTCTGACTACTCTAACCTTGCACAGCAGATCATACTATTCACACAGAAAGTTCTTCAGTATACCTAATCCTTCCCGTGCTGCCTTCATCACACTCAAGCCATTATGCTGAAGTGCTTTATATGCAAGCAACATTTACATTGCTTGTCCAAATGAAAAATGCATCTTACAATCCAGGAAGAGTTTGCTGTTCTATTTGTGTGTAAATGTTTTTTTTTTTTTCTGGTAAACTTACTGTGACAAAAAATAATAAAAAGTCTATTTTGTGTATTAGATTGTATATGTTCTAATGTTATGCACTTTATATGGGAAAGAATGACTATATATTATAGATGTTTTAATTCTGGTTTAAAAAAAATATTAGTGTTTTTATTTGCTTTTTGCAGCTCTGAACTCTTTTAATGCATTGTTATGTAAATGTTAGATTCTCGTTAAAAGCCTAAACAAACAGCAAAAGGGAAATGACATGCCGCTGTATGTGCCTTGTTGTTTATAATAAACGGTGTTTAGTTTGTGGCTTTATTCTCTTGTCCTTTGTACTGTATATCTGTGCATAGTAGCAAGTTAGAAATTAATTAAAGAGGTTATCCAGGAATAAATACTTGTTGCCTAAAGAATCATATTTACCTGCACCCTGCCGCTCCTGTGTGTCCCTCTTCCGGTCCTTGGTTTGTTTACTTCCTCCCTGACATGGGTATGGTGACCTGCTCTGCTGCAGCATACCACTGGCTTCAGCGGTCACATCTCTTGTAACCACTGAAGCCAGTATTTGCAATGTATCGGCAATGTACCTCACTCTGAAAATTTCCAGTGGGCCGATTGCCTTTTATATGTAGATGGCTAATTTTGATCGCAGTTAGGTGTTGAAGGGAGTCTGTCACCACATTTCAGCATATTAGACCGATCAAATAGGGTTATATGATCCACCCCGAACTTAAAAACGGTACCTTTGTTGTAGAAAACAGACTTTTCTTTTTGCCGAAAATGAACTTATGTTATGAGCCCTCTCAAGTGCCCAGGGCGGTCTCTCAATCCTCGGAGCCCCAGGCAGCACCTCCTAAACGGCTCATAACCCCGCCCTCCGTGCGCCTCTGCCCGCCCGTTTACTCCCCTCCCCTGTCCTTTTCCACTGCGGCTGTGCGGTCCAAATCGTAGCGGGCGCATGCGCAGTAGGTATTGCGATGCCCTGCCAGGAGCGGGCATCGCATTGCGCATGCGCCCGCTATGATTTGGACCGCACAGCCGCAGTGGAAAAGGACAGGGGAGGGAAGTAAACGGGCGGGCAGAGGCGCACGGAGGGCGGGGTTATGAGCCGTTTAGGAGGTGCTGCGTGGGGCTCCGAGGATTGAGACCCCGCCCTGGGCACTTGAGAGGGCTCATAACATAATCTTATAAGTTCATTTTCGGCAAAAAGAAAAGTCTGTTTTCTACAACAAAGGTACCGTTTTTAAGTTCTGGGTGGATCATATAACCCTATTTGATCGGTCTAATATGCTGAAATGTGGTGACAGACTCCCTTTAAGAGAGCGCTGTGTCTGACTCCATATACAGCAGTTTCCCTATATAGAGTCATCCCTCAAGGTATTCCCAAACACTGTTAGCATTCTAATAGTGTATGGGGATACTCCTGTATATTTAAAGTGTACCGGAGTGTTCAAAAATAAAAGTTTGCATAATGGCAATGCTTAGTTCTTTTTCAGCCATATTATTCCCTGTTTTAGCTCCACAGCTAGGTGCAATTCGCTCAGAAGCAGGGGGTATATCCCTTCTGTGAAATCTGCCAGCACTGTACTGTGGTGACGTCCTTTTCCTTACTTCCCACTATGTTTGGTTTCAGCCTTTGAGACCACCAAACAATTAAGGCGGGGGGAATCACACTTACAGAAAGACAGCAGGCTTCTGTGAATTCAGAAGCTGTTTCTTTTATCAGGCCCAGGATCTCAGCTAGCTCTGACATGCCCCCACTTGCTCTCTGACATCTCTGTAACTAAGGATGGATCTTGCTGACAACAGGCAGTAGACTACAAATTAGGTATAAGTGAGACCCCTAGTGGCCATGACTTAGTTTTTCAGCTGAATGCAAAAAATTACTATTTACACCATTTCAATTAAATGAAATTTTGTGAAAGTACTGTGACTCTTTAAAATGTATTCAGTCTCTACTTTTAAATGATTACCAGCAAAAGTATATTTTATTTAGTAATCACAAAAATGTAATTGAGCAAAATAAGTTACAATTAACAAATTGTATCTCTCTATTTATACATATATACAGTATACATATATGTATTATATATTAATAGAGATGACAGGAGTTCTTAAAAACTCAATTTGGCAACTTCGCCTAAGTTATCCAAGAAATTTGATTTGTTACAAATTAATTTGTCACAAATCACTATAAATCAGGTATACCAAAACCATACTACCTTAACCCCTTAGGCCCCCTTCACACGGGCGAGATTTCCGCGCGGGTGCAATGCGTGAGGTGAACGCATTGCACCCGCACTGAATCCTGACCCATTGATTTCTATGGGGCTGTGCACATGAGCTGTGATTTTCACGCATCACTTGTGCATTGCATGAAAATCGCAGCATGCTCTATATTCTGCGTTTTTCATGCAACGCAGCCCCCATAGAAGTGAATAGGGCCGCGTGAAAATCGCAAGCATCCGCAAACAAGTGCGGATGCGGTGCGATTTTCACGCATGGTTGCTTGGTGACGATCGGGCTGGGGACCCGATCTGTATTATTTTCCCTTATAACATGGTTATAAGGGAAAATAATAGCATTCTGAATACAGAATGCAAAGTAAAATAGTGATGGAGGGGTTAAAAAAAAAAAATGAAAAAAATTAACTCACCGAGTCCACTTGATCTCGTAGTTGCGGATCTCTGTCTTCTTCTGTAATGTTGAGCTGCCGGCTAAGGACCTATGGTGACGTCACATGATCCAATCACATGGTCCCTCACCATGGTGATGAACCATGTGATTGGACCATAGTGACGTCACCACAGGTCTTTTGCCAGGTCCTGAAGATAGAACAGAGACCGGCAGCTATGGAGCAGGTAAGTAAACTTTTTTTTTTTTTTTTTTAACCCCTCTATCCCTAATTTACTTAGCATTCTGTATTAAGAATGCTATTATTTTCCATTGTAACCATGTTATAAGGGAAAATAATAAAATCTACACAACACCTAACCCAAACCTGAACTTCAGTGATGAAGTCCGGGTTTGGGTCTGGGTACCAAACATGGCGATTTTTCTCACGTGCGTGCAAAACGGATTAAAACGCTTTGCACTCGCGCGGAAAAATCGTGCATTTTACCGCAACGCACCCGCATCTTATCGGGCCCTCACACGCCACGCTCGTGTGTAAGAGGCCTTAGGGACACAGCATTATTTCACCTTAAGGACCAGGCCATTTTTTGCAAATCTGACCAGTGTCACTTTAAGTGCTGATAACTTTAAAACGCTTTGACTTATTCAGGCCATTCTTAGATTGTTTTTTCGTCACATATTGTACTTTATGACACTGGTAAAATTAAGTAAAAAATTATTTATAAAAAAAATACAAAATTTACCAAAAATGTGTAAAAAATGGCAAATTTCCAAGTTTCAATTTCTCTACTTCTATAATACATAGTAATACCTACAAAAATAGTTATTACTTTACATTCCCCATATGTCTACTTCATGTTTGGATCAATTTGGGAATGATATTTTATTTTTGGGGGATGTTACAAGGCTTAGAAGTTTAGAAGCAAATCTTGAAGTTTTCAAAAACCCACTTTTTAGGGACCAGTTCAGATCTGAAGTCACTTTGTGAGGCTTACATAATAGAAACCACCCAAAAAGACCCCATTCTAGAAACTACACCCCTCAAGGTATTCAAAACTGATTGAACTCAAAACGTTGTTAACCCTTTAGGTGTTCCACAAGAGTTAATGGCAAATGGTGATAAAATTTTCCATTTTAATCAATTTTTTTCCAGTAACAAAGCAAGGGTTAACAGCCAAACAAAATGCTATATTTATTGCCCCGATTCTGTAGTTTGCAGAAACCCCCCATATGTGGCCGTAAACTACTGTACGGGCACACAGAAGGGCGTAGAGGGAAAGGTGCGCCGTATAGTTTTTGGAAGCAGATTTTGCTGGACTGTTTTTTTTGTTTTTTTTACACCATGTCCCATTTGAAGCCCCCCTGATGCACCCCTAGAGTAGAAACTCTGTAAAAGTGACCCCATCTAAGAAACTACACCGCTCACGGTATTCAAAACTGATTTTACAAACTTTGTTAACCCTTTAGGTGTTCCACAAAATTTAATGGAATATAGAGATACAATTAAAAAAATTAAATTTTTTGGCAGATTTTCCATTTTAATAAAAAAAATTCCAGTTACAAAGCAAGGGTTAACAGCCAAACAAAACTATATGGCTCTGATTCTGTAGTTTACAGAAACACCCCATATGTGGTCGTAAACCGCTGTACGGGCACACAGCAGGGTGCAGAAGGAAAGGAATGCCATACGGTTTTGGAAGGCAGATTTTGCTGGACCGTTTTTTTTTTTTTTACACAATGTCCCATTTGAAGCCCCCCTGATGCACCCTTAGAGTAGAAACTCCAAAAAAGTGACCCCATTTTAGAAACTACAGGATAGGGTGGCAGTATTGTTGGTATTAGTTTAGGGTACATATGATTTTTGGTTGCTCTATATTACACTTTTTGTGAGGCAAGGTAACAAGAAATAGCTGTTTTGGCACGGTTTTTATTTTTTGTTATTTTCAACATTCATCTGACAGGTTAGATCATGTAATATTTTTATAGAGCAGGTTGTCACGGACGCGGCGATACCTAATATGTATACAATTTTTTTATTTATGTAAGTTTTACACAATTATTTCATTTTTGAAACCCAAAAAATCATGTTTTAGTGTCTCTATAGTCTGAGAGACATAATTTTTTCAGTTTCTGGTCAAATACCTTGGGTAGGGTATGACTTTTGCAGGATGAGATGACGGTTTGATTGGCACTATTTTGGGGTGCGTATGACTTTTTTGATCACTTATATTACCTTTTTTGGGAAGTAAGGTGGGCAAAATTTCAATTTCATCATTTTTTTTTTATGGCGTTCACCGTTCGGGTAAAGTAACATGACCATTTTATAGATCAGGTCGTTACGGACGCGGCGATACCTAATATGTGTAGGGAACTTTATTTTTTTTCAATTTTCATCAGTGATAAATGTGTTTTTTATTTTTACTTTTTCTTCACTTTTTTTTAAACTTTTTTTGACCCAGACCCACTTGGTTATTGAAGATCCAGTTGGTCTGATGTCTGTATAATACAGTACAGTACACTATATAGTGTATTGTACTGTATTTTACTTACACTTTGTCTGAACAGATCTATGCCTTTAGCACAGATCTGTTCAGCACCATGGACAGCAGGATGCCTGAGAAGGCGTCTTGTTGCCATGGGAACCTTCCCCGTCTTCCACAACTGAGCAGACGGGGAAGGGTAAGGAGGGGAGCTGTCTGGGGGCTCCCTCCCTCTGTGACCCCATCCTGTCTGGGGGCTGAAAAGGCACAGCAGCCCCCGATGGGAGAGGGAGGGAGCTCCCTGACTGTTATTAACCTTTTCCATAGAGCGGTCCGTACGGGGTTAAACGGCTGACATCGCAGCACAGATGTCAGCCATTTATACCAGAGTGTCAGCAATGTGCATTGACCTGCGGTTTGCTGCGATCGCGGACATGGGGGGGGTCAAAGAACCCCCCCGGCGCATTTAGCCTAGGTTCCTGCTCAATGATTTGCTGGGCGGCAGTGATCGGAACCATACATGATGTACAGGTATGTCATGTGTCCTTAAGTACCAGGACAACATGACGTACCGGTACGTCATGTGTCCTGAAGAGGTTAAGGTACAGCAACACGAAGCGGCTGTGCTGCAGGCAAGTTGCGGCCATCCTGCGGTGAAGAACTGCGGCCAATTAGCCCACAGCTGCCTTTTATTTAATAATGAAGACCGCACCGTCCTTCTTAATTTTTAATGGCTGCACTGCACCTTTAAACAGGAACTGTTGCTGTTATGGGGTTTGGCTGGTTAGGTGGGGGGCAATATGCATATTATTGCTGTTCTGGCCTGCAATCTCCTGCAGTTTATTTGACAGTAAACACAGAATATTAATCAGCTTCTCCAACCCCAGCGCTCTCCTGCCCTACAGATGGTAGCTCTTCTGCCGCCATCTGCTTTTCCTCCTTTTCCACATCATGTAATATCAATGAGAATACATCATGAGGAACATCCAGCTCCTCCTCTCTCTGCACCTTGCTGACTTTTCTAGGGCATGGAGACTTTGAAGGATGATTTGGATGAAATAAAGCCAGCAAAAGATTAGGATGGTCATCATTAAGACCTGGTCCCCCTAAGGGGTGCAGACTGGATGGTATTGGTTGGCACGCTGGGAGTGGAATAATAAAGGCTTCCATCTTATTGGTATTGAATTACATATCTTAGTTTACGGTTGTAGGAAGAAGTAAATGTAGGAATAAATATATAAAACTGACGCAGAATAAGTCTCCCTGCACTCTTCCTACACTCTCCCTGCAGTCTCCCTCTCTAATATTCTTCTATTAATCGTTTTTAGCAACACTGTCTCTAGTGCATGAGCGCTTGCCATTTCTCTCCCTATGCTCAACTCACAGGACAATGATACAGACAGCACAGGATGAGGGTTTTATAGGTCTGGGAAATCACAGGGGATGGCTATCTGCGGATTGGCTGGCTGCACAGCATTATAAGTGATTCCGGGGCTTCTCACTTTCACTTTGTAACATGTGCAGCCACCATGTTAGGAAAAACTAATTCGGTACCATGAAGCATGAGAAAATTCTGATTCGTTGTGAATCAAAGTTTTCCTAAACTTTGGACAGAATTCCACTTTGAATGCTTTGCTTCACTCAACACTAATTATTAGTGTGTATATATATATATATATATATATATATATATATATTATGAAAAGGAAAAAAAACAGCAGCACTTGTTAGTGGAGTGGTGGGTGCAAGTCCTCCCAGACTGTCACCTCTAGGTCCAAGTATCAAAAAATGCAGAAAAGAGGCAGCACTCCAAATAAGGTGAAGGGTGGTGAACCCAAAAGCAATTGAGGTGAATGAAATTGGGCACACCACCATTCACCTTATTTTGAGTGCTTTTCTGCATTTATACACTGACCAAAAATATAAATGCGACACTTTCAGTTTTGCTCTCATTTTGCATGAGCTGAACTCAAAGATCTGAAACATTTTCTACATACACAAAGGACCCATTACTCTCAAATATTGTTCACAAATCTGTCTAAATCTGTTAGTGAGCACTTCTCCTTTGCCGAGATAATCCATCCCACCTCACAGGTGTGGCATATCCAGGTGCTGATTAGATAGCATTAATATTGCACAGGTGTGCCTTAGACTTCCCACAATAAAAGGTCACTCTCAAATATGCACAGAGTTGATCAGGTTGTTGATTGTGGCCTGTGGAATGTTGGTCCACTCCTCTTCAATAGCTGTGCGAAGTTGCAGAATATTGGCAGGAACTAGAACACGCTGTCGTATACGCTGATCCAGAGCATCCCAAACATGCTCAATGGGTGACATGTCCGGTGAGGATGCTGGCCATGCAAGAACTGGGATGTTTTCAGCTTCCAGGAATTGTGTACAGATCTTTGCCATATGGGGCAGGTGATGGTCGTGGGTGATGGGCACTACAATGGGCCTCAGGATCTCGTCACAGTATCTCTGTGCATTCAAAATGCCATCAATAAAATTAACCTGTATTCGTTGTCCATAACATACGCCTGCCCACACCATAACCTCACCACCACCATAGGCCACTCGATCCACAACGTTGACATCAGCGAACCACTAACCCAGATGACGCCATACACGCTGTCTGCCATATGCCCTAAAATTGAAAACCAGGACTCATCCGTGAACAAAACGCCTCTCCAGATGCCATGGAATGTGAGCATTTGCCCACTCAAGTCGGTTATGACTATGAACTGCAATCAGGTCCAGACCCCGATGAGGACGATGAACATGCAGATGAGCTTCCCTGAGACGGTTTCTGACAGTTTGTGCAGAAATTCTTTGGTTATGTAAACCGATTGTTGCTGCAGCTGTCCGGGTGGCTGGTCTCAGACGATCATGGAGGTGAACATGCTGGATGTGGAGGTCCTGGGCTGGTGTGGCTACACGTGGTCTGTGGTTGTGAGGCCGGTTGGATGTACTGCCAAATTCTCTTAAACGCCTTTGGAGACGGCTTATGGTAGAGAAATGATCATTCATTGCACGGGCAACAGTTCTGGTAGACATTCCTGCAGTCAGCATGCCAATTGCACGCTCCCTCAAACGTTGCGACATCTGTGACATTGTGCTGTGTGATCAAACTGCACATTTCAGAGTGTTTTTTTTTATTTATTGTGGGCAGTCTAAGGCACACCTGTGCAATATTCATGCTGTCTAATCAGCACCTTGATATGCCACACCTGTGAGATGGGATGGATTATCTTGTCAAAGGAGAAGTGCTCACTAACACCGATTTAGACAGATTTGTGAACATTATTTGAGAGTAATGGGTCTTTTGTGTATGTAGAAATGTTTTCAGCTCATGCAAAATAGGAGCAAAACCAAAATATTTTTGTTCAGTGTAGTTAGGCTGTCTAACCTTAAATATAATAAAGCTACTTCAAGGAACTTTTCCAAGGAACTCCCCATTCTAATGACCTCAGTAATGTGGCAATTTTGTTTCAGAAAGTCCCAAGACCTGTACACTACCACCATATGGTATTATAAATAATGTACATCTCTTTTGCACATCTGCCAACAAAGAAGAGACATCTGCACATACATCTTAGCCAACCCATATGAGGTATAATTCCAAATACCATCTACACAGTAGTTTCCAAGTGACTAGTGCATTTAGAAAATTTTGTACTGATAAAAAAAATATATAATGCCATTGTTCAGGGGTAAAAGGGCATTTCAAGTCTAATTCCTGTTTACTGTAGACCTAAAATAGACTGTATCTGGTTTCCAAAGCAGCTGAATTGTGTGGTTTTAGATAAACTTTTTTTTTTAGTTTTCTAGCACACTACACTGAGCTACACAGGGCTTAACAGGAAGCTAATAAAAATTCCATAGACTACAACAGTATACTATTGCAGTCTATGATATAACTGATCAGAGCATCACATATTTAAGGGGACTAAAAATGACAGCAAAAAAAAAATAATAACTAATAATAATAATAATAAATTATATAATCATAAATTCCCAATTTTATATATAGAAATAAGGATTGCTGCATCCGAAAACAAACATGTCTGAGCTATTAAAATATAAAAATATTTATCAGGTGCGGTAAATACTGTAACAGAAAAAAAAAAAGATGATTTGCTGTTTCTGATCACCTCTAGGGATGAGCGAATCGACTTCGGATAAAACATTTGAAGTCCATTCCCATAAAACTTTGTTTCAATACTGTACAGATCGAGTGCTCAATACAGTATTAGAATGTATTGGTTCCGATGATCTCGTGAGACTTCGCATAATAACTTCAGAAATTGGTACCTTGGAACCGAACTCAAGTTTGGGAAATGTTTTTTTACAGTATAAATCGATTTCTGAAGTTATTATGCAAAGTCTCGCGAGACTTTGTGAAGTAATAACTTCGGCTCATCTGCGCCAATACATTGTAATACTGTATGGAGCACTCGCTCCGTACAGTATTGAAACAAAATTTTATGCGAATCGACTTCGGATGTTTCATCTGAAGTCAATTTGCTCATCCTTTAGTCACCTCTCCCACCAAAAAAAATCTATAAAAAGTGATCAAAAAGTTACTTGTAGCTCAAAATGATACCATTAAAAAAAAAAAAACAGCTCTCTTAGGCTACATGCACATAAACGTTGTTTGTTTCTGTGTCCGTTCCATTATTTTATTTTTTTGCGGATAGGATGAGGACCCATACATTTCAATCGGTTTGGAAAAAATGTGGACAGCACACTGTGCTTTCCGCCTCAGTATGTCCGTTCCTTTGCCCCGCCAAAAAAATTCCCATTTTTTTCTAGTTTGCGGACAAGGATAGGCATTATTCCAATGGATACGCAAAAAAACGGATCCACAAAAAAAACGGATGCCATACCGAACGTCATCAGTTTTTTTTGCAGACCGCAAAACACATATGGTCGTGTGCAACTAGCCTTTTTCTGCTGATTGAAATACATTGTCAGGAAAGATTCCCTTTAATACCCGCTTTACACACTACCTTATCAGAATGGTGATAGTCAATATATTTACATTGTGCAAGTATTAAACTATAATAGAGGGCATAAAATTAAACCCAAAGGTCAAAACCATAACAACTTGCCAAGAAAAGCTATCAGCTAGTAATAAAGGCATACTAACGTGCTGACTGCCTGCCATATCAGGGTTAATAACAGCTGTTATGAAGTCGCAGTGTGTTGAAGCAGTTTATTTGGTGCATTTGCCTGAGCCCAGAGTTGCACTTTAATTCATTTTGCTATGCATTCACAGCGGTGATTGCTACTGAAATTTAAATTCATGCTCCCTTGACATGATTCATTGTGTACTGACACCTTCAGAGGTATGCCCCACATACCCCAGAAGATGCTGGTTCACAAACAAACACATCAGGGAGACATGAATTTTTATTCAACAACATTAGGCAGACACAAGAAGCCATTTATGGGCTCATGTACATACAGTATATATTTAAATCCCTCCCTTCCCTCTACAGAGGAAAACAACTTCACCACCAGCTTTTGCCAAAACAGAATTTTACTTAAATGTGGTAATGAGCACAACCACAAATGCTGGAAACCTCCAATAGATTTACACACAAGGCTGAGACCCTTGTGCTGCACAGCGCAGTGCCCTCTGATGGATGCAGGAGAAAAGCGTAGTAATTTACCTACTAGCGGGCATAACTAAACTGCTACATTTTACCTGTTATTACCATAAAAAAACAACAAGAATTACTTTATGGGTGCATGGTGCCGGCTAGCCTGCGTTGCAGTACAACAGCTTAGAATTTTTACAGTGCTCTACAGTATTCCCCCTCCCATAACTGGTCTTGTAGCACGTGCCTGAGTATTCCTTCTGAGCAAAACGTTAGCCTGGCTTGAGTTTGTGGGAAGTTTATAAGCTTGCCAATGTAAAATGTCACTTAAAGTTATGGAGTCCTTGCAATGAACAGCCAGCAACACTTGTGGCCTGACACAAACAGAAATCCTAACTAACTAACTACAGGCCTGGTTTCAGTCTCTAGGCGCCAACACTGTAATGCGGTGCGTGCACGATCTTACCGACCCGGGTCTGCTCTGCATCTGCTGGTGACTCTGAACCAAACAAAAGCCTCTCCAACAAGCATGTGGTCCCGCAGTGTATGTAGCTTTGTTCCTCAGCTCTCATAAGCGTTCCTGAAAGCTATTCTCGTTCATCTGGACAGGATAAGGGTCTTGGACACAATCGGCTTCACTTAGCTGCCCCTCTGGCCACTGAGGGATGCTCTCACACCTGGATGCCGTCGGATCCTCTGCTGACACAGTTCCTTAGTCTCAGCTCCCTCTAAGATGGCTGCTCCCTTTCCCTTCCTCTCCAGACTGTGTAACCCCACCTCTCATGAATATGGAAGTATATGTAGTCTGTAGCTGTGTTTAGGAAACAGCGGCATCTTGTAGCCAAACAGCAGAATGTCAGTCCAGATCATTTAATCTACACAAACAGTGTTCAGACAAGGCAACAGTAGATCGAAATTTCTGAAAATTTTTGGGAGGTGTGCCAGTTTCCTAACTGTCTTGGGGCAGTGGACGGGAAACATATACAGTACGTATTATCAAGCCCCAAGGCACTGATTCTGAGTACTTTTATTGCAAAAATCTTTTTCCATTATATTAATGGCCATCGCTGATGCCCAGTACCGATTTGTGGCAATTGATGTTGGGGCTTATGGCCGAACCAATGAATTAATGGTCTTCAAAAATTCTGACATGGGGTAAAGAATATTCAATAGACAATTAGATTTTCTACCTCCTCAACCTCTATCAGGTATTGATGCTCCCCCCATGCCCTTAGTGTTGGTTGGTGACGAAGCGTTTCAGATGTGTGGCAATCTAATTAAACCTTATTGCAACCGGAGCAAACGCATATTTAACTATCGCCTGACTAGGGCCAGAAGAATGGTGGAATGCGCATTCGGCATTCCGGTGGCTAAATGGTGTATTTTCACCAAATCCATTCAACTAAAAATAGAAACTGTTGATGAGGTAGTAAAGGCATGTGTGGTGTTACAAAACTACCTCCTCATAAAAGAACCACTACATGAACAGATCCTCGAAGACAGCTATTTGGCCAGTATTGAAAATTTTGGACCAAGGACCACTGTAGCAGTTTCCAGGATGAGAGATGCTCCGCTGCAGGAAGCGTGGACAGGCAGGACCAAATGATTTAAATAATTTGTGTTTTTTTCATGAAAAATGTATGTAATTTGAATATATTCTAGATGCAGTTTGGTTGCGTGGTTATGTGGGTGGATACAGTAGTGTGTTTTTATTTATTTTGAAAACCTGTTTTGTAAAATTAGTTTCAGTTTATTCAACTTTTTTTTATACCATATACTAAATCTTTATGCATATATTAATCTTCCCAAGCTGGAGGAGCGACAAATACTTGTGTGGCTCCTCCAGCGTTGGGAGATTATGTCAGGCCTCTCTTCTCCATACTAATCTTCTCTTGTCAACATACTTTCCCCATGCTGGAGGAGCGACAAATACTTGTGTCGCTCCACCAGAGCTGGGAAATTATATCAGGCCTCTCTTCTCCACACTAGTCTCTCTTTTTAACATACTCTCCCCACACTGGAGGAGCGACAAATACTTGTGTCGCTCCACCAGCATTGGGAGATTATGTCAGGCCTCTCTTCTCCACACTAGTCTTCTCTTGTCAACATACTCTCCCCACGCTGGAGGAGCGACAAAAACTTGTGTCGCTCCGCCAGAGCTGGGAGATTATATCAGGCCTCTCTTCTCCACACTAGTGTCATGGATGGTGTAACAGAAAACAAGAAGTTAGAAATAAGGATCCGACTGGCTTGATCCAAAACTAAGGAACAAAAGGGTGACCCCTATTAAAGCCCTGAAGCTCTCCCTGTCTTCTCAGCCCATGCAAAGATCTCAGTGATAGAAGGTTGCATGTCCACGTACCTAGACTGAATGACACCTGCAAACCCTATAATAGTGAGGGGACACGACCACCAGCTCCCTGCACTTAATACGGAGGGAGTCAGGGTCACCTAGAACCAAGCCAACAGGAAAACAACAAATACAGAAATAGACTTATCTGAAAACCCAGCTGTATCAACTTCTAGCAGAGAACACAATCCAGGATGTAATATAAACCGCAAGGTGAGGCAGTATGGTAGGAGATGTATAGGAAGGCAATCACTGCTAATAGATGACAGCTGGGAGAGGGAGGAGAGATGTCAAAACGAAAGCAAAACAAAAGAAGATCATGCAGGAGGTACTGAAGAACGTCTATCATAACTTCTCAAAGATCTGGTGGTGACAACTAGTCTCTCTTTTTAACATACTCTCCCCACACTGGAGGAGCGACAAATACTTGTGTCGCTCCACCAGCATTGGGAGATTATTTCAGGCCTCTCTTCTCCACACTAGTCTTCTCTTGTCAACCTACTCTCCCCACGTTGGAGGAGCGACAAATACTTGTGTCACTCCGCCAGTGCAGGGAAAATTTACGGGTTCAAAAAGAACCTATTTTTGATCCCCAACTTAAAAAACCTATAAAAAAAAGACAAATAGATTTTCAAAAACATTTATTAGGAACATATTAAATTTTTCAGAAAAAAAATAATAAATAAAAAACAATATTTAAAGTTGTCTAAAAACAGGCCCGGGGGACTAGAAGAGTGGGGGCTGGAGGGCATTGCACGGGTTGGGACCCCTCTGTCCTGTTGCTGTTCTGCCACTGATAAGTACGCGCTGGGGCAAGTGCAACAGTGGGAGTATGAGGATGTGGGCAGGAGATTAAGTTTGCCGAGCTAGGGAAGAGGGAGTACTGAAAGAGGTTAGAGGATAGTAATGAGAAGGAGAAAATGGGTGAGAAAATAGCTCAGGGGTTTGTGACTGGGGTGGGGGTTGGCCGTGGGAATGGTGGTGGGAATGGGGGTGGGACTGGAATGGGCTATGGTGCTGGGAACGGGGATGGGGCGGCTGGAATGAGGGATAGATGTGGGATGGGGGATAGGGCTGGGGCATGGGAAAGGATGTGGGGCGGTGTTGCACCTGCCACAAGGTGCAGTCCACTTGTCTTCTGGCCTCAAACAATTGGTCGGGCGTAAACTGTTCCATCACGGGGACTAATGAATTCAAATACAGTTGCACCAGACTCATTTGTGATGTCAACACCGCCCCCTCCTGAAGACGACGTAAATTCGTGCCTTGTGAGATCCGTGTAGTCCACCTGACGGCTCCTACCTGCCCTCTGGCGACACATGAGGGCCTCAAATAATTGGACTAATGGGGCCATCGTTGCGTCGCCAGAGGGCACAGGTAGGGGATTATTGAAGTCCTGACCAGTTGCTTGAGCTGGACGAGAGGGACCCACGGTGGCCGGCTCATCAGGGACCGCCTCTTGGGGAACTTCGGGTGCCCGAGTACTGCTTGATGTTCTGTAAAGCAAAGAGGAGAAAAAATCAATTAGCAATTGTATTTCAGTGGAGAACCTCTGGATTGAGGTGAGCAAAGCGACTTCTGATGCTACATAGGAAGTTGCATTGCAAAACAATTTCATACAAATAGTGTACATAGATAGAGCCCATACATTCTATTAGTGTACAGAGAAGTATCTACAGTCATGTGAAAAAATTAGGACACCCTTTGAAAGCATGTGGTTTTTTGTAACATTTTTAATAAAAGGTTATTTCATCTCCGTTTCAACAATACAGAGAGATTAAAGTAATCCAACTAAACAAAGAAAACTGAAGAAAAGTCTTTTCAAGATCTTCTGTAAATGTCATTCTACAAAAATGTCTATTCTAACTGAGGAAAGTCAATGGGGACCCGAACTTTTCGGCACTAAAAAGGCTGTAAGACAGCCCAGGAAAGAGGTAGAGGGCTGCAAAAGGCAGCAACATGTAGGTAAATCCCCTGCAAACAAATGTGGATAGGGAAATAAATAAAAATAAAAATAAAATAAATAAAAATTAACCAATATCAATTGGAGAGAAGTCCCATAGCAGAGAATCTGGCTTCACGTCACCCACCACTGTAACAGTCCATTGTCAGATATTTAGGCCCAGGCACCCAGGCAGAGGAGAGAGGTCCCGTAACAGAGAATCTGGCTTCATGTCAGCAGAGAATCTGGCTTCATGTCAGCAGAGAATCAGTCTGCATGTCATAGCAGAGAATCAGGCTTCACGTCACCCACCACTGTAACAGTCCATTGTCATATATTTAGACCCAGGCAGAGGGGAGAGGTCCCGTAACAGAGAATCTGGCTTCATGTCAGCAGAGAATCAGTCTTCATGTCATAGCAGAGAATCAGGCTTCACATCACACAACACTGGAACAGTCCATTGTCAGATATTTAGGCTTAGGCACCCAGGCAGAGGAGAGAGGTCCCATAACAGAGAATCAGTCAGCATGTCATAGCAGAGAATCATGCTTTACGTCACCCAACACTGGAACAGTCCATTGTCATATATTTAGGCCCAGGCACCCAGGCAGAGGAGAGAGGTCCCGTAACAGAGAATCTGGCTTCATGTCAGCAGAGACTCAGTCTGCATGTCATAGCAGAGAATCAGGCTTCACGTCACCCACCACTGTAACAGTCCATTGTCATATATTTAGGCCACGGCACCCAGACAGAGGAGAGAGGTCCCATAACAGAGAATCTGGCTTCATGTCAGCAGAGAATCAGTCTGCATGTCATAGCAGAGAATCAGGCTTCACGTCACCCACCACTGTAACAGTCCATTGTCAGATATTTAGGCCCAGGCACCCAGGCAGAGGAGAGAGGTCCCATAACAGAGAATCTGGCTTCATGTCAGCAGAGAATCAGTCTGCATGTCATAGCAGAGAATCATGCTTTACGTCACCCAACACTGGAACAGTCCATTGTCATATATTTAGGCCCAGGCACCCAGGCAGAGGAGAGAGGTCCCGTAACAGAGAATCTGGCTTCATGTCAGCAGAGAATCAGTCTGCATGTCATAGCAGAGAATCAGGCTTCACGTCACCCACCACTGTAACAGTCCATTGTCATATATTTAGGCCCCGGCACCCAGGCAGAGGAGAGAGGTCCCATAACAGAGAATCTGGCTTGATGTCAGCAGAGAATCAGTCTGCATGTCATAGCAGAGAATCATGCTTTACGTCACCCAACACTGGAACAGTCCATTGTCAGATATTTAGGCCCCGGCACCCAGACAGAGGAGAGGTTCATTCAACTTTGGGTTGCCCCGCAATATAATAGTAAAATGAAAATAAAAATAGGATTGAATGAGGAAGTGCCCTGGAGTACAATAATATATGGTTAAGGGGAGGTAGTTAATGTCTAATCTGCACAAGGGATGGACAGGTCCTGTGGGATCCATGCCCGGTTCATTTTTATGAACGTCAGCTTGTCCACATTGGCTGTAGACAGGCGGCTGCGTTTGTCTGTAATGACGCCCCCTGCCGTGCTGAATACACGTTCAGACAAAACGCTGGCCGCCGGGCAGGCCAGCACCTCCAAGGCATAAAAGGCTAGCTCTGGCCACGTGGACAATTTAGAGACCCAGAAGTTGAATGGGGCCGAACCATCAGTCAGTACGTGGAGGGGTGTGCACACGTACTGTTCCACCATGTGAAATGTTGCCTCCTGCTAACACGTTGCGTATCAGGTGGTGGTGCAGTTAGCTGTGGCGTGTTGACAAAACTTTTCCACATCTTTGCCATGCTAACCCTGCCCTCAGAGGAGCTGGCCGTGACACAGCTGCCTTGGCGACCTCTTGCTCCTCCTATGCCTTGGCCTTGGGCTTCCACTTGTTCCCCTGTGACATTTGGGAATGCTCTCAGTAGCGCGTCTACCAACGTGCGCTTGTACTCGCGCATCTTCCTATCACGCTCCAGTGCAGGAAGTAAGGTGGGCACATTGTCTTTGTACCGTGGATCCAGCAGGGTGGCAACCCAGTAGTCCGCACACGTTAAAATGTGGGCAACTCTGCTGTCGTTGTGCAGGCACTGCAGCATGTAGTCGCTCATGTGTGCCAGGCTGCCCAGAGGTAAGGACAAGCTGTCCTCTGTGGGAGGCGTATCGTCATCGTCCTGCGTTTCCCCCCAGCCACGCACCAGTGATGGGCCCGAGCTGCGTTGGGTGCCACCCCGCTGTGACCATGCTTCATCCTCATCCTCCTCCACCTCCTCGTCCTCCTCGTCCTCCAGTAGTGGGCCCTGGCTGGCCACATTTGTACCTGGCCTCTGCTGTTGCAAAAAACCTCCCTCTGAGTCACTTCGAAGAGACTGGCCTTAAAGTGCTAAAAATGACCACTCTTCCTCCTCCTCCTCCTCCTGGGCCACCTCCTCTTCCATCATCGCCCTAAGTGTTTTCTCAAGGAGACATAGAAGTGGTATTGTAACGCTGATAACGGCGTCATCGTCACTGGCCATGTTGGTGGAGTACTCGAAACAGCGCAACAGGGCACACAGGTCTCGCATGGAGGCCCAGTCATTGGTGGTGAAGTGGTTCTGTTCCGCAGTGCGACTGACCCGTGCGTGCTGCAGCTGAAACTCCACTATGGCCTGCTGCTGCTCACACAGTCTGTCCAGCATGTGCAAGGTGGAGTTCCACCTGGTGGGCACGTCGCATATGAGGCGGTGAGCGGGAAGGCCGAAGTTACGCTGTAGCGCAGACAGGCGAGCAGAGGCAGGATGTGAACGCCGGAAGCGCGTTGTACTCGCTTTATGCAGCAGCTCTGACATGTCGGGGTAGTTGTGAATGAACTTCTGCACCACCAAATTCAGCACATGCGCCAGGCAAGGGATGTGCGTCAAACCAGCTAGTCCCAGAGCTGCAACGAGATTTCGCCCATTATTGCATACCACCAGGCCGGGCTTGAGGCTCACCGGCAGCAACCACTCGTCGGTCTGTTGTTCTATACCCCGCCACAACTCCTGTGCGGTGTGGGGCCTGTCCCCAAATATATGAGTTTCAGAATGGCCTGCTGACGTTTACCCCGGGCTGTGCTGAAGTTGGTGGTGAAGGTGTGTGGCTGACTGGATGAGCAGGTGGAAGAAGAGGAGGAGGAAGCCGAGTAGGAGGAGGAGGCAACAGGAGGCAAAGAATGTTGCCCTGCGATCCTTGGCGGCGGAAGGACGAGCGCTAAACAGCTCTCCGCCTGGGGCCCAGCCGCCACTACATTTACCCAGTGTGCAGTTAGGGAGATATAGCGTCCCTGGCCCTGCTTACTGGTCCACGTATCTGTGGTTAGGTGGACCTTGCCACAGATGGCGTTGCACAGTGCACACTTGATTTTATCGGATACTTGGTTGTGCAGGGAAGGCACGGCTCTCTTGGAGAAGTAGTGCCGGCTGGGAACAACATACTGTGGGACAGCAAGCGACATGAGCTGTTTGAAGCTGTCTGTGTCCACCAGCCTAAATGACAGCATTTCATAGGCCAGTAGTTTAGAAATGCTGGCATTCAGGGCCAGGGATCGAGGGTGGCTAGGTGGGAATTTACGCTTTCTCTCAAATGTTTGTGAGATGGAGAGCTGAACGCTGGCGTGTGACATGGTTGAGATGCTTGGTGACGGAGGTGGTGGTGTTGGTGGTACATCCTCTGTTTGCTGGGCGGCAGGTGCCAACGTTCCTCCAGAGGCGGAGGAAGAGGCCGAGGCGGCAGCAGCAGAAGAGGCCGAGGCGGCAGCAGCAGAAGAGGTAGCAGGGGGAGCCTGAGTGACTTCCTTGTTTTTAAGGTGTTTACTCCACTGCAGTTCATGCTTTGCATGCAGGTGCCTGGTCATGCAGGTTGTGCTAAGGTTCAGAACGTTAATGCCTCGCTTCAGGCTCTGATGGCACAGCGTGCAAACCACTCGGGTCTTGTCGTCAGCACATTGTTTGAAGAAGTGCCATGCCAGGGAACTCCTTGAAGCTGCCTTTGGGGTGCTCGGTCCCAGATAGCGGCGGTCAGTAGCAGGCAGAGTCTCTTGGCGGCGGGTGTTCTGCTTTTTCCCACTGCTCCCTCTTTTACTACGCTGTTGGCTCGGTCTCACCACTGCCTCTTCCTCCGAACTGTGAAAGTCAGTGGCACGACCTTCATTCCATGTGGGGTCTAGGACCTCATCGTCCCCTGCATCGTCTTCCACCCAGTCTTGATCCCTGACCTCCTGTTCAGTCTGCACACTGCAGAAAGACGCAGCAGTTGGCACCTGTGTTTCGTCATCATCAGAGACGTGCTGAGGTGGTAATCCCATGCCCTCATCATCAGGAAACATAAGTGGTTGTGCGTCAGTGCATTCTATGTCTTCCACCGCTGGGGAAGGGCTAGGTGGATGCCCTTGGGAAACCCTGCCAGCGGAGTCTTCAAACAGCATAAAAGACTGCTGCATAACTTGAGGCTCAGACAGTTTCCCTGGTATGCATGGGGGTGATGTGACAGACTGATGGGCTTGGTTTTCAGGCGCCATCTGTGCGCTTACTGCAGAAGACTGGGTGGGAGATAATGTGAACGTGCTGGATCCACTGTCGGCCACCCAATTGACTAATGCCTGTACCTGCTCAGGCCTTACCATCCTTAGAACGGCACTGGGCCCCATCAAATATCGCTGTAAATTATGGCGGCTACTGGGACCTGAGGTAGTTGGTACACTAGGACGTGTGGCTGTGGCAGAACGGCCACGTCCTCTCCCAGCACCAGGGGGTCCACTAACACCACCACGACCATGTCCGCGTCCGCGTCCCTTTCTAGATGTTTTCCTCATTGTTACCGTTCACCACAATAAGAAAAATATTATTTGGCCCAATGTATTGAATTCAAATTCAGGCCTTTTTTTACAGACACCTAACACTATCTGGCTATCTATTTAGGTACCGTATTACACTAATAAAGGCACAGCAGTAACGACAGATTTAGCTGAATATAAATTTGAGGCCTAGTATTTAGGCGCTGGATGACAGGTATACGTTTACGGACAGAATTAGACTTGGAATTGCACAATAGCGTGTGTGTGAAGTTATTGAGAATAACCCTATCTGCACTGTGAATCTTATATACCCTTTTAGGGATAGATTTAAAGTAGGTCTGATACAGCAGAAACCACTAAATTAGGAAATTGCTAAATTGGGAATTGTATTTCAACCCAGAACAAAAACTGTGCTTTGACGGACACTAAATAACTTGACCAGCTACAGCAATAATGACAGATTTGGATGAATATAAATTTGAGGCCTATTTTTTAGGCGCTGGGTGACAGGTATACGTTTACACACAGAAATAGACTTGGAATTGCACAGTAGCGTGTGTGTGAATTAATGAGAATAACCCTATCTGCACCGTGAATCTTATATACCCTTTTAGGGATAGATTTAAAGTAGGTCTGATACAGCAGAAACCACTAAATTAGGAAATTGCTAAATTGGGAATTGTATTTCAACCCAGAACAAAAACTGTGCTTTGACGGACACTAAATAACTCGACCAGCCACAGCAATAACCAGAGATTTAGATGAATGTAAATTTGAGGCCTAGTGTTTAGGCACTGGGTGACAGGTATACATTTACACACAGAATTAGACTTGGAAATGCACAGTAGCGTGTGTGTGAAGTTATTGAGAATGACCCTATCAGCACCTTGAATCTAATATACCCTTTTAATGAATAGATTTAAAGTCGCCCTGATACAGCAGAGACCACTAATTTAGGAAATTGCTAAGTTGGGAATTGTATTTCAACCCTGAACAAAAATATATCCTTTGCCAGACAGCAGACAGTATTACAATTGGCTGGCCACAGCTGAAACACCAGATTTAAGGTACTGCTATTTTGGCAATTGTATTTCACCCCTCAATAAAATAGCAAGCACAGCCAAGCCCCTGATGTAGGATATAGCCAAAAAATAACCACACTATTGATGGTTAAATGCACTTGGTGACAGCTTCAACCTGATGTAGGATATAGCCAAAAAATAACCACACTATTGAGGGTTAAATGCACTTGGTGACAGCTTGACCCTGATGTAGGATATAGCCAAAGAACAACCACACTATTGATGGTTAAATTCACTTGGTGACAGGCTCAGCTTGCCCCTGATGTAGTATATGGCCAAAAAATAACCACACTATTGATGGTTAAATTCACTTGGTGTGACAGCTTGACCCTGATGTAGGATATAGCCAAAAACAACCACACTATTGAGGGTTAAATGCACTTGGTGACAGGCTCAGCTTGCCCCTTATGTAGTATATGGCCAAAAAATAACCACACTGTTGATGGTTAAATGCACTTGGTGTGACAGCTTGACCCTGATGTAGGATATAGCCAAAAAACAACCACACTATTGAGGGTTAAATGCACTTGGTGACAGGCTCAGCTTGCCCCTGATGTAGTATATGGCCAAAAAATAACCACACTATTGATGGTTAAATGCACTTGGTGTGACAGCTTGACCCTGATGTAGGATATAGCCAAAAAACAACCACACTATTGAGGGTTAAATGCACTTGGTGACAGGCTCAGCTTGCCCCTGATGTAGTATATGGCCAAAAAATAACCACACTATTGATGGTTAAATGCACTTGGTGACAGGCTCAGCTTGCCCCTGATGTAGTATATGGCCAAAAAATAACCACACTATTGATGGTTAAATGCACTTGGTGTGACAGCTTGACCCTGATGTAGGATATAGCCAAAAAATAACCACACTATTGATGGTTAAATGTACTTGGTGGCAGCTTGTGCTGGCGCACCACAAGACACAGAATGGCCGCCGATCACCCCAGAAAAAAAGTGAATGAAAAACGCTCTGGGCAGCCTAAAAACAGTGAGCAATTGAATAGCAGCAGTTCAATGATCCACAGCTGCAGATCGATCACTGAATGAAGTTTTTTGGAGGAGTTAATCACTGCCTAATCTCGCCCTAACGTCGCAGCTGCAACCTCTCCCTACACTGATCAGAGCAGAGTGACGTGCGGCGCTACGTGACTCCAGCTTAAATGGAGGCTGGGTCACATGCTGCACTGGCCAATCACAGCCATGCCAATAGTAGGCATGGCTGTGACGGCCTCTTGGGGCAAGTAGTATGACGCTTGTTGATTGGCTGCTTTGCAGCCTTTCAAAAAGCGCCAAGAAAGCGACGAACACCGAACCTGGACTTTTACTAAAATGTTCTGGTTCGGGTCCGTGTCACGGACACCCCAAAATTCGGTACTATACAGTTCGGGTTCGCTCATCCCTAGTTGTAATCTTTCTTATAGCAGTCCCTGATGAACCGCCACCGATTGTTGCCCCTGGAAAAAAAAAAAAAAGGTTAGTTTTTAAAATACATGATTTTGTAACATAAATTTTTTTAATTGACAATGAAAATACATTTGTTGTTAAACTATCGATGGCAGTGACACATATCAATTAGACAGTAAACATACGTGTAAGCAATCTACAAATAAAATACTGTATACTTACGACACTGCTCCCATTGCCTGTCCTCCCAATTTGGCACAATTGCCTCACTGATTTCGTGCCAGGGGAGCTTGGTTGCGTTGTGGTCTGTGTGGCGGCGGTCGGTGTGGTCCCACAATGCTGGTGCGACTCCACCATCTGGATGAGGAGGTCATTATCTATAAAATAGCTGACCTCCTTCTCATCCATTCTGGTGGCGACACACTAAAAGAACTGTGAAAATTGCACTTTGAAGAACTGCCACATGCATGATGAGAACTAGTGATGAGCGAATCGAAGTTAATTAAGTGGAATTCAATGCGAATTTCAGGAAAAATTTGATTTGCACCGAATCCGAATTTCCTAGCGCTAAAATGGCTGCTGCATGTTTTAGGACATGTTTTAGGACATGGAGCAAGAAACTCTGGGAACGAGGGATCACCCACAATGCCATGCATGCAGCCAATCAGCAGCCAGACAGCCCTGTGATGTCACAGCCCTATAAATAGCCTTAGCCATCTTGGATTCAGCCATTTTCCAGTGTACTTAGTGCAGGGAGAGACGTCAGCAGGCGCTAGGGACACTGGTAGAAAAGACTTTAAAACTTTTATTTTGCTGTATAGAAGTTCAGGGACAGGATAAGGAGGAATCATTCCACAGTATTGAAACAGAACAGGGTTCAGTAGGGGAGTTTACAGCCTGGGTAATAGGAACAATCCTATTACACCTTGCTGCACTGACTGGGGATCCAAATTGCCATTATACAGCTCTGTAATTCCAGCAAACTGTTCTTGTTATTGGGGTGCAAGTGCTGTTTGATACAGGAATTAACAGGGTTTATTACAAGGAACTATTTCCATGTCTTATTTGCCCATCAGCGGTGCAGTTATATGTTCTAAAGCATTTTTGGCTTGTATTAGTGGGGAAGCGCGAAAATTACAACCCTTTTTGGTGTCTATTAGTGGCACAACAATATATATTATTTGCCATTCAGCGATGCAGTTATATGTTCTAAAGCCCTTTTTGGCGTGTATTAGTGGCAAAAAAATATATATTATTTGCCGATCAGCGATGCAGTTATAGGTTCTAAAGCCCTTTTTGGTGTGTATTAGTAGCAAAAAAATATATATTATTTGCCTTCAGCGGTGCAGTTATATGTTCTAAAGCCCTTTTTTGCGTGTATTAGTGGCACATAGAAAAAGTATTTGCCGTTGTGTGGTAAAGTAAGAAAATTACAGCCCTTTTTGGCGTGCATTTGTGGCAAAAAATATATATTTGCCGTTCAGTGGTGCAGTTATATGTTCTAAAGCCCTTTTGTATTAGTGGCACAAAAATATATATTATTTATTGTTCAGCGGTGCAGTTATATGTTATAAAACCTTTTGTGGCGTGTATAAGTGAAAAAAAGTAAGGGCCTATTTGCCGTTCAGAAGTGCAGTTATATGTTCTAAAACCCTTTTTGGCGTGTATTAGTGGCACAAAGAAAAAAAGTATTTGCCGCTGTGTGGTGAAGTGAGAAAATTACAGCCATTTTTGGCATGTATTAGTGGCAAAAAAAATATATTTGCCTTTCAGCGGTGCAGTTATATGTTCTAAAGCCTTTTGTGGCGTGTATAAGTGGCAAGAAGTAAGGGCCTATTTGCCGTTCAGAGGTGCAGTTATATGTTCTAAAGCCCTTTTTGGTGTGTATTAGTGGCAACAAAATATATATTATTTGCCCATCAGCGGTGCAGTTATATGTTCTAAAGCATTTTTGGCTTGTATTAGTGGGGAAGCGCGAAAATTACAACCCTTTTTGGTGTCTATTAGTGGCACAACAATATATATTATTTGCCATTCAGCGATGCAGTTATATGTTCTAAAGCCCTTTTTGGCGTGTATTAGTGGCAAAAAAATATATATTATTTGCCGATCAGCGATGCAGTTATAGGTTCTAAAGCCCTTTTTGGTGTGTATTAGTGGCAAAAAAATATATATTATTTGCCGTTCAGCGGTGCAGTTATATGTTCTAAAGCCCTTTTTTGCGTGTATTAGTGGCACAAAGAACAAGTATTTGCCGTTGTGTGGTAAAGTAAGAAAATTACAGCCCTTTTTGGCGTGCATTTGTGGCAAAAAATATATATTTGCCGTTCAGTGGTGCAGTTATATGTTCAAAAGCCCTTTTGTATTAGTGGCACAAAAATATATATTATTTATTGTTCAGCGGTGCAGTTATATGTTCTAAAACCTTTTGTGGCGTGTATAAGTGGAAAAAAGTAAGGGCCTATTTGCCGTTCAGAAGTGCAGTTATATGTTCTAAAACCCTTTTTGGCGTGTATTAGTGGCACAAAGAAAAAAAGTATTTGCCGCTGTGTGGTGAAGTGAGAAAATTACTGCCATTTTTGGCATGTATTAGTGGCAAAAAAATATATATTTGCCTTTCAGCGGTGCAGTTATATGTTCTAAAGCCTTTTGTGGCGTGTATAAGTGGCAAGAAGTAAGGGCCTATTTGCCGTTCAGAGGTGCAGTTATATGTTCTAAAGTCCTTTTTGGCGTGTATTAGTGGCAACAAAATATATATTATTTGCCCATCAGCGGTGCAGTTATATGTTCTAAAGCCCTTTTTTGATTGTATTAGTGGCACAAAACAAAAGTGTTTGCCGTTGTGTGGTAAAGTAAGAAAATTAAAGCCCTTTTTTAGGCATTTATTTGTGGCAAAAATATATATTTGCCGTTCAGCGGTGCAGTTATATGTTCTAAAGCCTTTCGTGGCATTTAAAAGTGGAAAAAAGTAAGGGCCAATTTGCCATTCAGCGGTGCAGTTCTAATGTCCTTTTTGTTGTGCATTATTGGCATAAAAACATATATTATTTGCCATTCTGTGGTGCAGTTCTAAAGCACTTTTATGCGTGTATTAGTAGCACAAAAAAAGTATTACATTAGCAATTGTATTTCAGTGGAGAACCTCTGGATTGAGGTGAGCAAAGCGACTTCTGATGCTACATAGGAAGTTGCATTGCAAAACAATTTCATACAAATAGTGTACATAGATAGAGCCCATACATTCTATTAGTGTACAGAGAAGTATCTATGTACAGTATGAATTTTTTGGAGGGAAAGCAACTTCAGATGTATAATCTGAAGCACACTTCGCTCATCTCTACTCCATAAAAAACTATGTGGATGTCCAAGACAGAGTGCCAAATGACAGTCTGCCTGGGCCATACACATAGATTGGATAACATAATTCAGAATCTCTATAAACATAATCTCTTACCTTCACAGCTCTAGGGCTCTTCATAGGAACCCCAAGGCAGAATGATAGCAATATTCCCACCTTGAGGTTGCTCCCGAACCACTTGGGGCCCACAGTTCCTCGTTGTAATCTTTCTTATAGCAGTCCCTGATGAACCGCCACCGATTGTTGCCCCTGGAAAAAAAAAAGAAAGGTTAGTTTTTAAAATACATGATTTTGTAACATAAAAAAAATTAATTGACAATGAAAATACATTTGTTGTTAAACTATCGATGGCAGTGACACACATCAATTAGACAGTAAACATACGTGTAAGCAATCTACAAATAAAATACTGTATACTTACGACACTGCCTTTCAGCGGTGCAGTTATATGTTCTAAAGCCTTTTGTGGCATGTATAAGTGGGAAGAAGTAAGGGCCTATTTGCCGTTCAGAGGTGCAGTTATATGTTCTAAAGCCCTTTTTGATTGTATTAGTGGCACAAAAAAAAGTGTTTGCCATTGTGTGGTAAAGTAAGAAAATTAAAGTCCTTTTTTAGACATTTATTTGTGGCAAAAAATATATATTTGCCGTTCAGCGGTGCAGTTATATGTTCTAAAGCCTTTCGTGGCATTTATAAGTGGAAAAAAGTAAGGGCCAATTTGCCGTTCAGCGGTGCAGTTATATGTTCTAATGTCCTTTTTGTTGTGCATTATTGGCATAAAAATATATATTATTTGCCATTCTGTGGTGCAGTTATATGTTCTAAAGCACTTTTATGCGTGTATTAGTAGCACAAAAAAAGTATTTGCAGTTGTGTGGTGAAGTGAGAAAATTACAGCCCTTTTTGGCATGTATTAGTGGCAAAAAAATATATATTTGCCGTTCAGCGATGCAGTCATATGTTCTAAAGCCCTTTTTAGCATGTATTAGTGGCACAAAAATATATATTATTTGCTGTTCAACGGTGCAGTTATATGTTCTAAAGCCCTTTTTGGCTTGTATTAGTGGCAAAAAAATATATATTACTTGCTGTTCTGCAGTGCAGTTATATGTTATAAACAGTGTCGGACTGGGGTGACTAGGGCCCACCAGTGGAATTGAATTTGGGGGCCCACCCTAGAGCTGGAGATATTACTTGTTCATTTTTCAGTCTCGCACACATAAATGTATGCATTTTAGCACACAATACAGTAACAGTATGCTAAACAGAACAGTATTGTGCACTGCACTATATCAAATTGTTTCTCTTTAAAGGGAGTCTGTCATCACAGTTTCACCTTTATAACCCTTCCCATAGGTTTCTAGCAGCAATACAGTTGATAAAAACGGTACATTTATAAGCAATCTGTCATGGAACCATGAACCAGACGTACAACAAGAGATAAGTGGAAATAAGAAGGCTTTATTGAACATCAAGCTGTAAGGCAAAAGTCCAAACGGATGGCTACACCGAAGCAGGGTCTTGCGAGGCCAGAGGTCAGGAACCAGAAGGGTAGTCAGACGAAGCCTGGATCAGGAACCAGCAGGGTAGTCAGACGAAGCCTGGATCAGGAACCAGCAGGGTAGTCAGACGAGGCCTGGATCAGGAACCAGCAGGGTAGTCAGACGAAGCCAGGATCAGGAACCAGAAGCAGCAGCAGTCTTAGAAGCATGTGAACACAGGAGGACCAAGCAAGGAACTGAAGCCACAGACCTCCTATATATATGAGCTAGGCATCCAGCTCCTCCCAGTGGGAAGGAGAAGCCGCAGGGTGGGAGGCTACAAGAAACCCAGAAACCAAGATGGCCGCCAGCACATGTCAAACGAAGGAGAACAGCAAGAAGGTAAGACCATGACACAATCGTGGACTTATAAAACTGGTAAAAATCATCTTAGTAGGATATGCAAATGAGGGCTCGCAAGTGCCCAGGGGCGGCGTCAACCTCGTAGGTGCCCAGGCAGCTCAGCCTTCCCTCCGCCCAGTTTTTCCCTCTGCCCACCCATCTTCTTACTTACATAGAAACATAGACTGTGTCGGCAGATAAGAACCATTTGGCCCATCTAGTCTGCCCAATATACTAAATACTATGGATAGCCCCTGGCCCTATCTTATATGAAGGATGGCCTTATGCCTATCCCATGCATGCTTAAACTCCTCCACTGTATTTGCAGCTACCACTTCTGCAGGAAGGCTATTCCATGCATCCACTACTCTCTCAGTAAAGTAATACTTCCTGATATTACTTTTAAACCTTTGCCCCTCTAATTTAAAACTATGTCCTCTTGTAGCAGTTTTTCTTCTTTTAAATATTCTCTCCTCTTTTACCTTGTTGATTCCCTTTATGTATTTAAAAGTTTCTATCATATCCCCTCTGTCTCGTCTTTCTTCCAAGCTATACATGTTAAGGTCCTTTAATCTTTCCTGGTAAGTTTTATCCTGCAATCCATGTACCAGTTTAGTAGCTCTTCTCTGAACTCTCTCCAAAGTATCAATATCCTTCTGGTGATATGGTTTCCAGTACTGAGCACAATACTCCAAATGAGGTCTTACTAGTGCTCTGTAGAGTGGCATGAGCACCTCCCTCTTTCTACTGGTAATTCCTCTCCCTATACACCCAAGCATTCTGCTAGCATTTCCCGCTGCTCTATGACATTGTCTGCCTACCTTTAAGTCTTCTGAAATAATGATCCCTAAATCCCTTTCCTCAGATACTGAGGTTAGGACTGTATCACTGATTTTATATTCTGCTCTTGGGTTTTTACGTCCCAGGTGCATTATCTTGCACTTATCAACATTAAATTTTAGTTGCCAGATTTTTGCCCATTCCTCTAGTTTTCCTAAGTCCTTTTCCATTTGGTGTATCCCTCCAGGAACATCAACCCTGTTACAAATCTTTGTGTCATCAGCAAAAAGACACAACTTACCATTGAGGCCTTCTGCAATTTCGCTGATAAAGATATTAAACAATATGGGTCCCAGAACAGATCCCTGAGGTACCCCACTGGTAACAAGACCTTGGTCTGAATATACTCCATTGACTACAACCCTCTGTTGCCTGTCCCTCAGCCACTGCCTAATCCATTCAACAATATGGGAGTCCAAGCCCAAAGACTGCACTTTATTGATAAGCCTTCTATGTGGGACAGTATCAAAAGCCTTACTAAAGTCTAGATAAGAGATGTCTACTGCACCTCCTCCAACTATTATTTTAGTCACCCAATCAAAAAAATCTATAAGATTAGTTTGACATGATCTCCCCGAAGTAAACCCATGCTGTTTTTCATCTTTCAATCCATGGGATTTTAGATGTTCCACAATCCTCTCCTAAGTATGGTTTCCATTAATTTCCCCACTATTGATGTCAGGCTTACTGGCCTATAGTTTCCCGATTCCTCCCTACTGCCTTTCTTGTGAATGGGCACAACATTTGCTAATTTAATCCTCTGGGACGACTCCTGTTGCCAGTGATTGGTTAAATAAATCTGTTAATGGTTTTGCTAGTTCACCGCTGAGCTCTTTTAATAGCTTTGGGTGTATCCCATCAGGCCCCTGTGACTTATTTGTATTTATTTTAGACAGTTGACTTAGAACCTCTTCCTTTGTAAAGACACATGCATCAAAAGATTCATTAGTCTTCTTTCCTAACTGAGGTCCTTCTCCTTCATTTTTCTTGGTAAAAACTGAACAGAAGTATTTATTGAGGCAGTCAGCTAGTTCTTTATCTTCTTCCATATACCTTCCTTCTTTTGTTTTGTTTTTTATAATTCCTAAATGCTTTCTTTTTGTTTTTAATGATTTTGGCCACTTCTGCTGAGTACCACAGTGGTCTCTTCCTTTTTTTTGCTTTTACTGACAAGCCTAATGCAATTTTCTGTTGCCTTCAATAGTGCTACTTTTAAGTAGTCCCATTTCTCTTGGACTCCAATGAAACTGTTCCAGTCTGATAGGGACTCGTATACCACTAATTTAATTTTAGAAAAGTCAGTTTTTCTAAAATCTAAAACTTTTGTTTTTGTGTGGTGTGACTCAGTCACTGTACTTATAGTAAACCACACTGACTGGTGATCACTAGATCCCAAGCTTTCCCCTACAGTAATAGCAGATACCAAATTCCCATTTGTGAATAGTAAATCTAAAATGGCCTCCTTCCGGGTTGGCTCCTCCACTACTTGCTGTAGAGATAATCCCAGTAGGGAATTTAGAATATCTGTACTCCTGGCAGAACTAGCTATTTTGGTTTTCCAGTTTACATCTGGAAGATTGAAGTCTCCCATAATGATAACTTCCCCCTTCAATGTCATTTTAGCTATTTCCTCAACAAGTAGATAATCTAATTCTTTGACTTGGCTAGGTGGTCTATATATCACACCTACACAAGTTACTTCTTCTCTTGCCGAGATCCCGCGCCTGCGCACTGAGTCAGCTGGCCAGCGCATGCACACTGCGATGTCCATTGCTGGTACGGCTTCACAGTAATTAATGCGCATGCCCCGGCCTCCTCACAGCTCACCAAGCTCAGCACCGTACATTGTATAGCGGCTGTGCTTGGTATCATGCTCAGCCCCTTTCACTTCTATGGGGCTGAGCTGCTCCTAGGCCACTTGATCAATGAACGTGACGTCACATGGCCCAGAAAAATCACAGAGAAGGGCACAGGGCTCACAGGAGCCCCAGTGCCTTCTCAAACAGCTGATCGGCAGTGGTCCCAGGTAGGGATCGATCGATTATCGGATTTACCGATATTATCAGCCGATATTCGCGATATTCAAAGTTATCGGTATCAGCATCTAACCTTGCCGATATGCCGATAACGAATCGCGAACATGGATCGCGCTGCTATCAATGCGATCAATGTTCCCTCAGCAGCACAGGGGAGAAGGAAGCAGTCCCTCCCCCCTGTGCCGCTGCCACCAGTGAGAGGCAAGAGGGGAAGAGGAGGGGAGGGCTGTGGCCATTGCGCCACCAATGATGTTAACTCAGTTATTAATTCAAATATAGGAGACAAGTGAATCATATAGCTGCACCTGAGGGGTTAACTGCCGCGGATCGCAGCTACCTCTCATGGAGGTCAGGTGTCACTATATTTGAATTAATGGGCAAGTTATCTTCATTAGTGGCAGTGGCAGCTTCTGATCGGAGCCCCAGCAGTGTACTCCTGGGACTCCGATCAGTTACCATGGCAGCCAGGATGCTGGCTCTATTAGGGTGAATAGGACAAGGGATCCAGGTTCTAGTCCCTAAGGGGGAAATAGTTATTAAATATAAAAAATATGAAAATATTAAGTATAAATATTTAATCTTAGATATATAATGGCATCTCTTCATTTAACAACAGATTTGTGTAGGAAATTTTTTTTTTTTTCAAAAATGAAAATGCACTGAATATCGGTATAAATTATCGGCTATCGGCCTGAAAGTTCACAGGTTATCAGCTCTAAAAAAATCTATATCGGTTGATCCTTAGTCCCGGGTGTCAGACCCCCACCAATCAGATACTGATGACCTATCCACAGTCATATGTGACTGATATCAGCCGCTCCTCTTATAAAGCTCCTGTACTGATATAACCTCCAGAGACATTACATCACATGTGACTGATATCGGCCACTCCTCTTATAACGCTCCAACGCTGATACAACCTTCAGAGACATTTACATCATATGTGACTGATATCAGCTGCTTCTCTTATAACGCGCCAGTACTAATATAACCTCCAGAGACATTACATCACATGTGACTGATTTCAGCCGCTCCTCTTATAACGCTCCAGCACTGATATAACCTCCAGAGACATTACATCACATGTGACCGATATCAGCCGCTCCTCATATAATGCTGCAGCACTGATATAACCTCGAGAGACATTACATCCCATGTGACTGATATCAGACGCTCCTCTTATAACGCTCTAGTGCTGATATAACCTCCAGAGACATTACATCCTATGTGACTGATATCAGCCGCTCCTCTTATAACGCTCCAGCACTGATATAACCTCCAGAGACATTACATCCTATGTGACTGATATCGGCCACTCATCTTATAACGCTCCAGTGCTGATATAACCTCCAGAGACATTACATCACATGTGACTGATATCAGCCTCTCCTCTTATAATGCTCTAGTACTGATATACGGTAACCTACAGAGACATTACATCATATGCGACTGATATCAGCCGCTCCTCTTATAACGCTCCAATGCTGATATAACCTTCAGAGACATTACATCATATGTGACTGATATCAGCCGCTCCTCTTATAACGCTCCAGTACTGATATAACCTCCAGAGACATTACATATTATGTGGGGGTGAGGGGCTGGGAAAATGTGAAATGCCACTGATGAGAGGAAAGAGGGGGACACTGGGAGACATAACTTCTTGCTCTGTATAAAGTATAGGTGAGATAGTTGGTGGGCAAAGGTCTGTGAGGGGCTGGAACAACAGGGGGACTGTCATGCCCTGCTCTGACTATGCCAGATTAGCAGCATGTTTAGTTTTTGTTTTGTTTTGGAGTCGTGCTAGATCCGCCTCCCTTCAGGTGCACTGGGTGGGGTCGTTGGTTTAAATTACTCTCACTCCCAGTGTTCTGTGCGGGTTATAGCTTCTGTCTGGCTTTGGAAGCAAGGAAGGAAGGATTGGCTGTTCCTGCTCAGACAAGATAAGTTGGTTTCTGATTTATTGTTGTTTGCTGTCTAGGCTGTTTGAGTTACATCTGTCCCCTCCAGGTTCTGAGGGAACAGGCTGCCCCTATTCCCCTTTCACCATCTCAAGGATTCTAGGGTATTTTCAGCCCAGGCATGAGGACACATTATTTCCACCTTAAGGGTCTGAATGTGGGCATAGCAGTATAGGGAGAGCTGTTAGGGATTTGCTAGGAGGTGACCTTATCCCCAGCTTCTCGCCTAGATACTTGTTGGTTTATTTATCTGTGTATCTGATATCCTGTCCGCTGTGACAGGGACACAAGATGTGCAGGGGCAGCAGCTTCAGGACTCTCCTAACTTCCTTTTTATTTATTTATTTATTTGATCTAACAGTATATCAGACAAAGAAGTGCCAGGCCCTGCACAGGGGAGGGGCAGAGGCCTAAATGTTTCTGGCGCAGGCACAGGTTGCGGCAGAGTAAGGGGGCGTGGCAGCAGGAGTCGCAGCGAGAGGCCTGAGCTCTCGTCATCTAGCGGTCTTGTCTTGACCTGCAACCCAGCGGTTCTTGAATGGTTGATTCGGTCATCCACTTCGTCCCAAGTGACATCAGACACCCCCAGCCAAAATTCTGAGGGTTCGTCAGACAGAACCCTTAGTTGGTATGGCCCGGGAGCAGGCCCTGTGCCCTCACCTGTCCTCAACCTGCCTCTGTCCTTTCCTATTCCCTCAGCCAGACAAGTATTATATGCTGTGGGCTCAGCTTCACTATACAGTAAGGACAAGCTACTAGAGCACAGTCAGCAGCTACTGGCCCTCCAAGATGTGGAGGAGACATCTCCCGCTTCGTCCGGTAGGCGGGCAAGTACAATGGTCCCTTTAAAATAAATCTTTTTATTTTTTTTCTAAGGCCACTTTCACACAACAGTATTTTTGTCAGTATTTTGCATCAGTTTTAAAAGCCAAAACTGTATATGATTCAGCAAATACATGCTTATGATGGGCTCTGACTGAAGTACTGCTGTGTGACAATGACCTAACAGTGGACTGTGCTTTTAAGACTAGGATAGCTCACTGAACATCTAATTAAATGAGGCAACCAGGGGTGTTGCTAGGTTCTCAAAAGTTTTGGGGCCCAAGCCCCAATAAATATGGCCCAGTTCTCGAAGTCATTTCGCCTCCCTCCACACACCGCATTTTGCTGTACTTGCTATATAGCAGCACATATCTCTCACATCCATGGCCCAGTTCTCCAAAAAAAAGTAAGGGCCTATTTGCCGTTCAGCGGTGCAGTTCTGCCAGGAGTACAGATATTCTAAATTCCCTACTGGGATTATCTCTACAGCAAGTAGTTGAGGAACCAACCCGGAAGGAGGCCATTTTAGATTTAGTATTCACAAATGGGAATTTAGTATCTGATATTACTGTGGGGAAAGCTTGGGATCTAGTGATCACCAGTCAGTGTGGCGTACTATAAGTACAGTGACTGAGTCACACCACACAAAAACTAAAGTTTTAGATTTTAGAAAAACACTATACGAGTGTCAGTAAAAGCAAAAAAAGGAAGAGACCACTGTGGTACTCAGCAGAAGTGGCCAAAATCATTAAAAACAAAAAGATAGCATTTAGGAATTATAAAAAATTAAATAAAATGAGGATGACAGGCAAATTTATAAGATTAGGCAGAGAGAGGCCAAACAAGTTATAAGAGCTTCTAAAGCACAGGCAGAAGAGAAATTAGCTCAGTCAGGGAAAAAAGGCGATAAGGCATTCTTCAGATACATAAATGAAAAAAAGGAAACTAAAACAAGGAATTACAAAATTAAAAACAAAAGAAGGAAGGTATATAGAAGAAGATAAAGAACTAGCTGACTGCCTCAATGAATACTTCTGTTCAAGTTTTACAAAGGAAAATGAAGGAAACGGACCTCAGTTAGGAAAGAAGACTAATAAATCTTTTGATGCATGTGTCTTTACAGAGGAAGAGGTTCTAAGTCAGCTGTCTAAAATTAATACAATTAAGTCACAGGGGCCTGATAGGATACACCCAAAGCTATTAGGTCCCTTTCACACGAGCGTGATTTCCGCTCGGGTGCAATGCGTGACGTGAACGCATTGCACCCGCACTGAATCCTGACCAATTCATTTCTATGGTGCTTTGTACATGAGCTTTGTTTTTCACGCTTAATTTCTGCATTGCGTTAAAATCGCAGCATGTCTTATATTCTACCATTTTCACGCAACGGAGGCCCCATAGAAGTGAATGGAGCTGCGTGAAAAACGCAGTGCATGCGGATTAGCTGCGTTGCGTTTGTATTTAAATAGATGTATCTTAGCAACTGTGAAGTCACCTGACCCAGGAATTTGGCAGTTTGCAAGGCTCTGCATCGCGTCAAATGAGTGAGGAGCAGCTTTGCAGATTTCAGCCAGCCCCTGAAGTGCATTTGGCATCATGCCTAAAATTCCTAGGCCACTAGATGTGGAAAAAATGATTGTCATGGTGCAGGAGAGGCCCTGCATCTGGTACACCCGATCTCCTGAGTACCATGACCGGTACAAAAAGGACGCTGCCTGGCAGGAGATCACTCAGGAGCTCTTTTCGTCTGTTTGGGCCAAGACAAGCGAAAAAAAACAGACTAAGGCCTCATGCACATGGACTTTTTTTTTTGCAGTCCGCAAAAACGGTTTCCGTTGTTCCGTGATCCGTGTCCGTTTTTTCTTCCGTGGGTCTTCCTTGATTTTTGGAGGATCCACGGACATGAAAAATGAAAATAAAAATCTAAGTCGTTTGCCTTTGAAATTATAGGAAAAAGCGGACACGGATCAAGGACGCGGATGACAATCTTGTGTGCATCCGTGATTTTTCACGGACCCATTGACTTGAATGGGTCCGTGAACCGTTGTCCGTGAAAAAAATAGGACAGGTCCTATTTTTTTCACGGACTGGAAACACGGATCACAGACGCGGATGCCAAACGGTGCATTTTCAGATTTTTCCACGGACCCATTGAAAGTCAATGGGTCCGCGGAAAAAAACGGAAAATGGAACAACGGCCGCGGATGCACACAACGGTCGTGTGCATGAGGCCTTACTCTGTGTAAGTTCTATTTGCATTTACATGTGGTATCCTGTAGTATGAGTGCTAGTACATGTGGTATCCTGTAGTATGAGTGCTAGTACATGTAGTATCCTGTAGTATGAGTGCTAGTACATGTGGTATCCTGTAGTATGAGTGCTAGTACATGTTCCACAGTGACATTTTATTTATTTATTTTCAAATCATTTCAGTGGAAGAGGTGAAGAACCGTTGGGGGAGCTGTTGAGACCAGTTCCGCAAGGAAATGGCCCATAGCCGCAGTGGATCTGGCCTCCCCAAGAAGCGGCCCTTTATGTTTAAAGAACAACTTATGTTTCTACGTGACATTATGGATCTTCGTCCGTAAGTTTTTTGTATTTTTCACGTAGTCATTATGTAGGAGTAATTTTGCCTCATATGAGAAAACGTATATATAAGCAAATTTTGTTTGGGACTTCACTTTCATTTGGATGTGGACTTGTATTAAGCCACATGAGTCAGATTCTCCCAACATCTGTCTTTTGTGTGTGGACCTTTTGTGTTCGTTTTGTGCCGATGTAAGCCAAATGTGCCAAATGTGAATTTGAGCAAAATGTTTGTTTTTGTGCAATGATACAACTGGCATTAGTTGCCTATAGCAAACAATTTGAATCTTAGAGAATCTTACAGTTGATGTTGGTGTAATTTTGCCACAAATGTACGCGAAAGACATGTTATCCCTTGGCTAACTTAAACCTAATGTATTTTTTTTTTATTGTATAGAACGGAGGACAACCTTGAGGAGGAAGTGGATGAGACAGTGGAGCACCACTCCAGTGCCAGAGAAGTAGAAGGCCCATCGTCAGCATCTGCTACCGAAGTGGGACAAGGGACCTCCACAAGGGCTTCCCAAGCAACCGCTCCCCCCACTTCGGAAGTGGAGGCTTCCTTGGCCAGACAGTCATGGCGCAAAAGATCCGCCCAGCCTGGTGACACTTCGGTCAATGTACAGGTACTTGGGCCAGGCATGAGGACAGTTATGAACTCTATGCCAGGAGTCTGGCCACACATTTCCATAACTTGACTCCAGAACGTTACTTTCGGGTACAAACGGTCATCAGTACCGTTCTGGAGGCATGCACACCGCCAAACGATCCCTCGGATCTATTTAAGGCCAGTGATAATTGGCGGATGTATGGGAACACAAGTGGGCCAGTCCAACATCCCCCTCCGCCAGTCCACCCCACCAAGAATATCAGCCACATCACGGGCGTCACTATGTTCCCCCACCTCCCCATTATGGCCCATCATATAGTGGGGAAGCCACTTACCGCCCACCGGGACCCTCTGCCTCCCAAAGGGTCCCCCAGTTACCCTGGCCCCCAGTATGAGGCTGGCAGTACCTCGCCCCATTACTTTATGTAACTTTAATGTGTGCAATGTTTTGTTTTATGTTTTATTGGCCTGTACAGGCGCACCTTTTTTGAGTTCAGTACAAAAAAAAGACAACTTTTGAGCTTATAAAGAAATTTTATTTTCCTTATATCCTTGTAATGTTTTTATTAATGCACAGTTTGTAATGTAACATCCTTTATTACATACTCCAGCAACATTTAATTATGCAAATTTAAACATGTCAAAAATGACCCAACTAACTAAAATACATATCCATCCAGGATCTAAGCACTCAATAAAGTCATCTTGAGTGAAAAGGGACAACTTTATTAGGGCTCCTCACGGGAAGATTGCTGTGAAGGCAAAGGAAATGAACCAGCAGGGGAGGAAAAATAATCTGAAAAAAATTCCCTGACCCGCAGTCCGGCCGAACCAGCTCGTCCAAGTTGAGAGGGCTCTCCCTGGTCTTGTGCTTAAAAGGCGAGCGCATCTTCTTCCTGAGTAGCCTCATAAAGACAAATGAAATTATGTAGGACTACACAGGCTTGAATCACTGTGTTGACCATTTGCGGGGCCATCTGGATGGCCGATAGAAAAACACGCAATTTGCTGGCTAAGATCCCGAAGGCACACTCCACAAATCGTCGGGCCCTGCTTAGGCGATAATTGAAGTGGCGCCTTTTGTCATCCAATCCGCGCCGGGGAAAAGGACGCATGAGGTGTGGAGAGAGCGCAAACCCCTCATCGCCAACAATTACAAAGAGGGCAGGTGGTCCCGCGGAACCGGGAAGACGAGCTGGCTGGGGAATGTCAAGTTGGTTGCTCTGAAGCCACCGACTCATTTTGGAAGCCCGGAAGATGCGAGCATCTGCCGAACTTCCATAGGCCCCGATGTCTACATTTATAAACCTGTAGTTTGTGTCCACCAAGGCCAACAAAACCACAGAGAAAAACTGCTTATAATTGTAGAATCGCGACCCTGAGTTTGGTGGCTTCTTTTCCCGTCAAGGGCACCAATGCAGTTTGGAAATTGGGCCCTCTCCAGGAAGCCATGGGCAATCTGGAGTCACTGCTGCCTGGTTGGTTGTGGCAGCATGGCAGCTCGCAGCCGCAACTAAATAGTGGCACATGTTGCTTTTACTATGCCAGCTATGGTGGAGGTCCCCATGTGAAACTCGAAGTGGAGTGCAGAGAATGAATTTCCCGTAGCCAAAAATCTGTGGGAAAAAAGATAAAAAATAAGGTTACAACTATGAAAACATACTCTCAACATACTCTCTTTTTGGGCTCAGGCAAACAAACTTCGCCAGCCCGTTATGTGCAATTGTGGAATCTATGAGCGCCCCTAAATGCATGGCGGCATCTGGGCAAATGCCAAAGCCAGATCCCGACACATTCAAATTGAAGGGGGATATGATCTGTCTCCACACACAAAAATATTAACATGCACTAGGTTGGCACGGGGCAGAGGCATGTAATGAAAACATCAGCTATAAAACCATACAAATTTAATTTAACATGTTTCAAAGTACAAAAAAATATACCTACAGAAGAGTGATGATGAGGCGTTCCTCGGCAGAAACACAACGCCGCATGTTGGTGTCCTGAAAGGTCAACCCAGGCCGCAAATCTGCCAAAAGCCGGTCAAAGGTGGGCATGGACATGCGGGAGTAATTGTAAAATTTAGCAGGGTGCGCACGAAGGTCAGAATACAGGCTTGCAAACTGACCTTTGCAAGCCCGCTGTGCCATAAGAGGATGAACCCACATTCTCCTCCTCCGTGTTTCCTCCGTGTTTCCTCCGCAATCATTTGTGGCCGCTCCCCAAAGCAACGGTATACCAACCAGTGGAAAAGCACATGGTCAGTATCTGATAAGGAGAAAGCTGACATCCTGCAAAGGTACACACTCAAACACACCACACAACTGCTTCAATCCAACAAAAATGAAGCTTTCCCACCAAAAAAAAGCATGCTGGGGGAATTTAAGGTGTTGCTAATGACCATGTGACTCCACAGGATGGTTGCGTTTTTTTTCACGCGTGGAAAAAACGCATGCAATCCGCATGTCACCTGCGCGGGAAAAACGCAATAATGCAACGCAATCGCAGTCAAAACTGACTTGTTTTAGTGCCAAAATAGCAGCATTTTCACTGAACGCACCCTGAACGCATCCGGATCAAATCCGTCACGCCCATGTGAAAGAGGCCTTAAAAGAGCTCAGCCTGAAACTTTTAAATACATAAAGGGAATCAACAAGGTAAAATAGGAGAGAATATTTAAAAGAAGAAAAACTGCTACAAGAGGACATCATTTTAAATTAGAGGGGCAAAGGTTTTAAAGTAATATCAGGAAGTATTACTTTACTGAGAGAGTATTGGATGCATGGAATAGCCTTCCTGCAGAAGTGGTAGCTGCAAATACAGTGAAGGAGTTTAAGGATGCATGGGATAGGCATAAGGCCATCCTTCATATAAGATAGGGCCAGGGGCTATTCATAGTATTCAGTATATTGGGCAGACTAGATGGGCCAAATGGTTCTTATCTGCCGACACATTCCATGATATCCAGGTCCTCCCAGGTGATATCTCCTCGGATGTAGATCTTCTCTGTCATCATCTTCTCCATTCGGTCTGTACAACTTCTCTCAGCCGCCTCGTCTCTGCAGAGTGTGACACACAGACATCTTGGCTTCATCACATTTTTATCATCATCCCCCAACCTGGAGTCCCCACTCTTATCCTGCTTCTTGCTGTGCCCCCCAATACCCCCAGATACTATCCTGAAGAAAAATGAGTGCCCCATAGTAATACTGCCCCCTACAGTTCCCCCAACCATGATAATGCTCCCCAAGAGTGCCCCCATTAGTAGAAGAGCCCTCCAGTATTAATACCCTCACAGAGCCCCCAGTACAAATAAGACCCCCCTATTGTTCCCCCAGTGGTAATAAAGCTCTCTACAGACCCCTCAGCAGTAATAAGGCCCCCCATAGTACTCTTAGTAGAAATAAGGCGGATCTATAAGTCCCTCCTATAGAGCCCTCAGTAGTAATAAGAACACCTATAATGTCCCCTGGATTTGCAGTGCCCCCTGTTGTTATATTGCCTCCACAATACAGTCCCATGTAAATAACATCACACCATCTCTCCTGGCCCCCTCCAAAAGACAGTTCTATGTAAATAGCATCACTCCCCTCCCTTCACCCCCTCCAACATACAGTTCCATGTAAATAACACTATTTCCCTCCCTCTGCCATACAGTCCCATGTAAATAACATCACACCATCTCTCCAGCCCCCTCCAATGTACAGTCCCGTGTAAATAGCATCCCCCTCTATCTACAGCCCCCTCCAAAATACAGTCCCAAGGAAATAATATCACAACCCTCCCCAGACGCCTCCAACATGCATTCCCATGTAAACATCACCCCTTCAACATTTAGTCCCATGTAAATAACATCATTCCCCCCACCAGCCACCTTCAACATACAGTCCCACGTTAATAACATTGCCCCTGAACATTCAGTCCCATGTAAATAACATCACTCCCTCCCACAGCCGCCATCAACATACAGTCCCAGGCAAATAACATCACTGCCTCACCCAGCCCCCTCCGACATACAGTCCCATGTAAATAACATCACTTCCTCCAACATACAGTCCCATGTAACTAACACCCCCCTGCACCAGCCCCCTTCAACATACAGTCCCATGTAAATAACATAATACCCTACCACAGCCACCTTCAACATACAGTCCCATGTAAATAACATCACCCTGCCACAGTCCCCTCCAACATATAGTCCCAGGGCCGATCCTAGGGTCACAGGCGCCTGGGTGCAGAAATATTTCTGGCGCCCCCACATGGGCGTGGTTATCTTACTAACTCCTCCCCTTTACAATGTTTCTATGGCAACAACTTCAGCCCCACCCCCTTGCAGTCTAGGGGCGGAGCCAAACCCGGAAGCACAATTGAGGGGCAGGGCCAGCCACCAGTAAGATAGGAAGGCTTCAGCCAACACACAAGCTTTGCAACAATATAGGAAGCTACAGAAAAGTCTTATAATATCCTCAGTGGATCTCAACCTCCCAATCCTCCACACCCTGTACAGGTCAGTGCCCCCGAAATTGCACTCACAGTTCTCCAGCAACTCTGGCAAATACCACCTATTCCGTACAGGGTGGGTTTACATCTGCGTTATGCCATTCCGTTATAGGTTCCGTTTCAAACGGAATATAACGGAATGGCCAGATGGAATGCAAAACGGAAACCTTTAAGGGTCCATTCACACGTCCGTTGTTTCTTTCCTGATCTGTTCCGTTTTTTGCGGAACAGATCTGGACCAGTTCTGTACCCATTCATTTTCAATGGGTCCTGAAAAAAAATCTGAAATTGAGCTGTCTGATTTTTTTCAGGACCCATTGAAAATGAATGGGTCCAGATCTGTTCCGCAAAAAACGTAACAGATCAGGAAAGAAACAACGGACGTGTGAATGGACCCTAAGAGGCATTCCGTTTTGCTCTGTCCTAATAGAAGTTTATGAGAAAGCATAACGGATCAGTCTGGGTCCCCTTATGCAAGACGGACTTTGTTTTCAGTCTTGCATAACAGGAACCAGATGGATCCGTTTTGATTCCCATAGACTTTTAAGAGGACGGAGAGCAAACGGAAAGCCTCTTGCAGAGTCCGCACTGTACGAGAGAGAGATAGCAGTGGCTGTGAAGGGAAAAGTACCAGAGCACAATGACAGCCCCAGAGCCTCTCTGCTGCCTGACCAACCGTATGCTGCCACAGCGCCAGCCCAGCCTGCAGGACATCAGAGAGGCCTGGGGTCCACATTATAGCACCACTACATTTACTTATTATCAAAAAGCATCATACATAACCAAGCAAAAGCCAGAATATAATAAAAGACAAAAACATTAAACTACATTTATAATAAAACAATTTACTTACAAAAGAAGCGATTCAGTCGTCTGCTGTACCGTCCTCTGCTTGCTTCCACTGATTATGTGCCCTCCTTTCTGTCTCTCCTCAGTGCGCAGGCGCACTGTTATGGGGGATCTGTGGATGACAGTATGACGCACTGTTATGGGGGATCTGTGGATGACGCACTGTTAGGGGGCATCTGTGGATGACGCACTGTTATGGGGGATCTGTGGATGACGCACTGTTATGGGGGATCTGTGGATGACACACTGTTATGGGCATCAGTGGATGACGCACTGTTATGGGGGATCTGTGTATGACGCACTGTTAGGGGGCATCTGTGGATGATGCACTGTTATGGGGGATCTGTGGATGACACACTGTTATGGGCATCAGTGGATTACACACGGTTATGGGGGCATCTGTGGATGACACTGTTATGGAACTTATGGGGACATCTGTGGGTGACACACTGTTATGGGGCATCTGTGGATGACACTGTTATAGGTGGCCGGGGGGATCTGTGGATGACACACATATATGGCAGGCAGCGCAAGCATCTTGTGCTATATAAATGTGTCATCATCCACATATCACTTCTCCTCCCCCCCCCCCCCCATAACAGTGTCCCACCCTATTGTAAGACGTCCGTTCCTTTATGTAAGTGAGCTATTGAGCTTGTAAATAAACTTGTGCAAAGTATATGAGTAGTTAGTAACTACTCATATAGTTTGCAGTTTGCACAAGTTTATTTACAAGCTCAATAGCTCACTTAAGGCTCTTTCACACCTGCGTTATAGTCTTCCGGCATAGAGTTCCGTCGTCGGGGCTCTATGCCGGAAGAATACTGATCAGGATTTTCCTAATGCATTCTGAATGGACAGTCCGTCCTTCAGGATGCATCAGGATGTCTTCCGTTCCGGAACGGAACGTTTTTTGGCCGCAGCAAATAGCGCAGCATGCTGCGCTTTTTGCTCCGGCCAAAAATCCGGAACACTTGCCGCAAGGCCGGATCCGGAATGAATGCCCATTGAAAGGCATTGATCCGGATCCGGCCTTAAGCTAAACGTCGTTTCGGCGCATTGCCGGATGCGACGTTTAGCTTTTTCTCAATGGTTACCATGGCTGCCGGGACGCTAAAGTCCTGGCAGCCATGGTAAAGTGTAGTGGGGAGCGGGGAGCAGCATACTTACCGTCCGTGCGGCTCCCGGGGCGCTCCAGAGTGACGTCAGGGCGCCCCAAGCGCATGGATCACGTGATCGCATGTACACGTCATCCGTGCGCCTGGGGCGCTCTGACGTCATTCTGGAGCGCCCCGGGAGCCGCACGGATGGTAAGTATGCCGCTCCCCTGCTCCCCACTACTACTATGGCAACCAGGACTTTAATAGCGTCCTGGGTGCCATAGTAACACTGAAAGCATTTTGAAGACGGATCCGTCTTCAAATGCTTTCAGTACACTTGCGTTTTTCCGGATCCGGCGTGTAATTCCGGCAAGTGGAGTACACGCCGGATCCGGACAACGCAAGTGTGAAAGAGGCCTTACATAAGTTACTATCTTATCTAATATAATCTATCACTAATCATCACTATTCAGTATTCACTAACTTACTGCCTGGGACAGTCAGGAGTCAGGACTCAGTCAGGAGGACTCCAAATGTATTCTCATCACAACTTAGTACAAGCCAGTTGGCACTACTAGGGCGCAGGGGCGGGCACTGGCAGGCAGAAGCTGGTGGCGTGACTGGCGTGGCACTGGCAGCAGTGCTCCAGTCCCGCTCTTCAATATTCAAAATTGGCGGCCGGCGGCAGCGTAACTGTAACGTGACGTGACGTCACTCACTACGTTACGTCGCAGTGAGCGACGTTACGCTGCCGGCCGCCGGAAGATGGGAGGCAGTCAGGCAGAGCACGGAGGCGGAGCACAGGAGGCGGAGCACGGAGGCGGAGCACAGGAGGCAGAGCACAGGAGGCAGAGCACAGGAGGCGGACTACAGGAGGCGGTCTCAGTCTCACACGTGAGTCACGTCAGTATATGTGTCGTGTGTCTGTGTCTGTTCTTTGTGTCACAGTGGGCTGGCAGGAGGCGGAGCGGAGCAGTCACAGACAGTGACAGGGGTGTGATGTGAATTGATTAGGCCATACCCGGCCGGCCGGCGGCACACCCCCGGCCCCACTCGAACCCTGAGGCTGAGGCGGCCCGGCCCACCGGGCGGTCCGGAGGTGGTTAAAAAAAAAAGTCAAAAAAAAAAAAGTCCCGGCGGCTCGCTCGGCGCCTTTCGGGTGACAGCGCTGGGGTGCGGGGCACCCACTGCACCCCGTGTAGGATCGGCCCTGTATAGTCCTATGTAAATAACATCACTCCCTCCTACAGCCACTATCAACATACAGTCCCATGTTAATAACATGACCCCTCCCCAGCCACCTCCAACACACAGTTCCATGCGAATAACATACCTCCCTTCAGCCCTAACAAACAGTCCCAGTTAAATAACCACAACTTCCAGCATTGCTTTGCCTCTCCCTTCACTTGTCTGCTACATGAGGAGAGGCATCACCTCAGCTTCTTCCCCTCTTCACTGCCACCCTCTCCTGCACTGGTCACATAATGGTGACATCATCACAGGTCCTTCTCAACCACTGACTGTTTTACTGGTCACATGTCCTATGATATCACCAAAGGTCCTTCAGCTCTTCCACCGCATTAGATTAAATTCTATTGCCGTCCTGTGGGTGGCAATACAGTTGTATCTATCAGGCAGACAGGACATTTGGGGCCTGGGACAAAACATCAGGGGCCCAGGCCCCGAATGTTTTAACCTAGCAACGCCCCTGAAGGCAACTCACCAATGTGCCCTTTTCTATTGTTTTCTAGCTTTGCAATTTAGAGTGACACTGAGATAGTAGCATTTCATATATCTGTGTCTGTGAAATACAAAAAGTTGAGCAGAGTCTTTGCTATATAGTCACCCACCCTTCAGCCACAGTATGGGGGTGCTGTAAGCCTCTCTCTAGCCTCTAAAATGAGAGGAGGTGTTCCTGGAGAGAGCCTCATCAATCTGTCCTGTAATTGGTGGTCCTACTAGAATAATTGGGTGCTATTGATTGGAGGTATGTTGCTAACTTCTCATCACCATGTTATAGATGTCTGGATCTAATTTCCTAGTGTCACTTTCAGGGCACGAAGTTACTGAAAACCTGGATGCCTCTTCTAGCATATTGTGCTCTGTAAGATTTTATTCTCTGTACTCTTATAAACCCAACCACCCTCAGTTTGTATTACCTCAACAAACACCAATTTTGTCTATCACTTATTTTGTCTGTAGCTGATGAGTTCAGAGACTGCATCTCCCCATCAGCCCGCAAATAATCTGATTCTAGTCGTGAATTAAAATTAACTTCACTTCTATAATGACCCATGTAAACCAAAAGTTCTAAAGCAAAAGATAATATGTTTTTCTTCTTATAACTCAAATCCTAATAGTAACCCATCTATAGGTATAGCTCTATCTGTAACTTGCTGCTAAATGTCTGAGAACTGTCACTTTTGCATAGAATAATTAGTATGAGTGAAAAGGAGTGAATTCAGAAGATGTAACTTTTTGATACTTTTCTACTTTTCTAACACTCAAAGAAGCAGCTCTCACCCATCGTGCAGAGCCTGCCACATTGCCTAGGTGCTGTGTATCAGCAAAAGGGAGGTGAGACAGCTGGAGAAGGTTTATGAGGATGCACAGTGGAAGATCCTACATGGTACTGTCTACATCCTATGGACTGTAAAGACCTTCTGATGTCACAGGGTTATGTGACATGCTAAAGTCATGTGGTTTTGAAGCATACGCGGGGTGTACAGCAGGTTAATGTCTACATCCCATGAGCTATGGTAATAACATACCACCAAACTTTTTTAAATTACAAGGAGGGACAATGGCAGTGGTGGACATGGTGTGCTGTGGCAAATTTTATAATGCTAAGCCACCCCTCTAACTCCACCCAAGGCATATCTATACACTCCTATCCTGCTCAGTCATCTTAGTCCCCACACCCAGAAGTTACATCTACATTGTGCCCCCCCCCCCACAGTAGTAATGCCCACATTGTCCCCCTCACACTAGTTATGCCCACATTGTGGACCTCAGTAGTTATGCCCACATTGTGCCCACTTTCAGTAGTTATGCCCACATTTTACCCCCCTTTCTGGAGTAATGACCACATTGTGCCCCTTTCAGTATTTATGTCCCCTGTATTATGCCCCCATTTCAAAGTATAAATAGTATATGGGATTCCGCTCACCTCCTCTCCGATAAACACACTGATTCCCCCACTACAGGCAGCCACTAACACATGTCAAACAAAATCCAAGATTACCTTGCTGTTGATACTGTATCTGTGTGATACTGATATCTGTGTGATACTGATAATATTCTCTTTATCCTTCTCTGTGGGTTTTAACTCAGGGGATATCGTTTAGGTATCTATAACATGGGGCGCGCTCCGGCCAGTGGCACTGCTCTGTATAGTTCAAAAGCTTGCGCTCATGTGGAGCAACTAGTGACATCACTATTAGAGCTATGGATAGTCGTTTCCAACGCGTTTCGAACAGTGCGCTGTTCTTAGTCAGGGAATTCCTGACTGTGTGACTGGTACTTTCACTTTGTGCCTCTAATAAACCTTATCACTAAACTACTTAGAGGTCATAAACACCTATTTAAGCCACATTCTTATCAGTAAGGTAAAGATTGAGCTTTGATGATTGTTTATAATGCCAGAGAGCAGAGATAAGGAACCTGTCTGCTTCCCAGATGACGGAAAAGACAGAAAATCCACAGTCAGCTAGTAGAGCATCTCAGCTACCGTATTTTTCGCTTTATAAGACGCACTTTTTCCCCCCCAAAAGTGTGGGGGGGGAATGGCCGTGCGTCTTATAAAGCGAATACTTCGCTGGCCGCTATGCTGCACAGCGCGGCCAGTGAAGGGAGGAGGCGGGGACACTTATGGCGGGGCCCGGTGCAGTGACTCTACTCTAATACACCGGGCCCCGCAACTGTTAAACATTCAATTTGATCTCTATATCTAATTGTAGACGCGCTGTACGGTACTTACTGTAGTACCGGAGGTATAACATTAAGACGGCGCAGCGCCTGCTGCAGCTCCCTCCTCATGCGCCTCCTGCCCCAGCTCCCTCTGTCATGCAGCGCCTGCCCCAGCTCACTCTGTCATGCGCCGCCTGCCTGTTCATTCATAAAGTGAGATAAGCAGGCAGGCGGCGCATGAGGAGGGAGCAGGGGCAGGCGGCGCATGACCGAGGGAGCTGGGGCAGGCGGCGCATCAGGAGGGAGCTGCGACAGGCGGCGCATGACCGAGGGAGATGCCGGTCTGCGCCGTCTTAATGTTATACATCTGGTACTACAGTAAGTACCGTACAGCGCGTATCATCCACAGATCCCCCATCAGTGTAATGCACAGATCCCCCATCAGTGTCATCCACAGAGCCCCCCACAGTGTCATCCACAGAGCCCCCCACAGTGTCATCCACAGAGCCCCCCACAGTGTCATCCACAGAGCCCCCCACCATGTCATCCACAGAGCCCCCCTCAGTGTCACCCACAGAGCCCCCCACAGTGTCATCCACAGAGCCCCCCTCAGTGTCACCCACAGAGCCCCCCTCAGTGTCACCCACAGAGCCCCCCTCAGTGTCACCCACAGAGCCCCCCTCAGTGTCATCCACAGAGCCCCCCTTAGTGTCATCCACAGAGCCCCATAAGTGTCATCCACAGATCCCCCCTCAGTGTCATTCACAGATCCCCCCATAACAGTGCGTCATCCACAGATCCCTCCATAACAGTGCGTCATCCACAGATCCCCCCATAACAGTGCGTCATCCACAGATCCCCCCATAACAGTGCGTCATCCACAGATCCCCCCATAACAGTGCGTCATCCACAGATCCCCCATAACATTGCGTCATCCACAGATCCCCCCATAACAGTGCGTCATCCACAGATCCCCATAACAGTGCGTCATCCACAGACCACCATTAGTTCAAAACCTACCAAAAGCACATCTTTTGGTTCAAAATATTTTTTTCTTATTTTCCTCCTCAAAAACCTAGGTGCGTCTTATCATCAGGTGCGTCTTATAAAGCGAAAAATATGGGTATATAGACCCAAAAAAATCCATATTGTAAATAAAGACTAATCGAAAAAATGTACAATGCAATAATAAAAAAATGCCCCCAAAGGTGCACATAGCCTTTAATTTCTGTCCTAGAAATTGAAGACAGAAGCAGTCTGGATCACAAATGGCTGACAAATGAGCTCTATCATATCCCAATTTTTTGCTGGAGATTTGCTATAATAATTGTCACGACTTTCAGAGACCTATTTTTTGACTAGTAATGAATGTTTTTTGATTACCAGAGGCAGTTCTGGTCTCTCAGTATTTTTCTTGGAATATTTTTAAAGGGGTTGTCCAGGGTTAATTACATTTTTTATACTGTATGTGGGGCAGATGGAGTTAAGAAAAATAGAAACATTACTCACCTCACGGATTCCTTGCAGCTGCCATTCCGAAGATTACCAGGTCCCCGCTAGTCTCCACATCCTGGTCCTGTTTCCACTGGCTGGTCCTGGTGACTGCTCTATATGTATATACAAGTAGGATCTAGCCTGTCACAGTTTAAAGGGAATCTGTCATAGGTTGTGGCTACTATAAATTGTTGACAGCACTAGGTAGGGTATGGGGAGATCAGTACAAAAATGCTTTTTGCTGAGCTTTTCTTATCAAAAGTAGTGAGACTATGAAGTTTAATTCTGCCAAATTTCTTAAAGGGGTTGTCCAGAATTTTGATATTAATGTTAATAATAAAAGTGTCAGACACCCACCAATCTGATATCCATGGCCTATCCAGATTTTAAAACTTTGGACAACTCCTTTAAATGCACTGCAGGTGGAGATTCACTGTTCTCTGCATTGAGCTGCTTTACAGCCCCTCCATTCTGCTCTGAGTGTCAGCTGTAGCATTGAGCCAGGAGAAAACTACATCAGTTACCCAAGTAGAGTAAAAGGTAAGGAAGCGAGCACTCAATTCTATGGCAACACTCAGAATTTAATAATTAAAATGACAATAATGATAAAAAATGGCAATCATACAATAAAATACAATGATTAAAACAATATGATTGTAATTTAAACGGTCGACCGTATGTATAACACTGATTCACTTAACACAATAAAATATAGGGGGCTCATTCAGCATAAATTAATTTCCCAATAGTGTCCCGGTGAAAATGATACAACAAAGTGAATACACAAAAGTGATAAATGAGTAGTGTTGAAAGTTCCTGATATCAGGATAATAAGATGAAAATCATGTCCATCATAAACAAAATCGTGATAAATACGTGAAAGCTTGTGAAAATAAATTGAATAAGGGGGCAATATGCTTAACTTATTTCCTGTAGAGAATAAAAACGTCCGAGTCTATGGTATAATGAACCGCAGCAAACGGTATTCAGCTGTTTAGTGATGTATTCATATAGGCAGATTCTGGTAGCAGCTGAAGTCTTACCTCTGTCTGGAGGAAGCGGTCAGCAGTCTTACCTCCTATAGTACTGTGTTGAAAAATACTTCTTTGGAACGCTGTAAGGTCTGCTAGAGACGCCGCTCCGTCTTCACGGCTTGCAGGCTCTGACAATCCAGCCCAATCTCGCGATAATACAAGCGGGACTTCCGTCCGATCTCTGCACTCGCTCAGGTGGTCAGGGCAGTTCAATTGTCACAAAGTAGCAGTTCTTCGATAATTTCTCTTTAAAGCATGGCCATGCAGTAAGTCCTTGTTGTGGAGGTATATACGGAGTGTCTAATACCCAGACGCGTTTCGGGATATTCCGATCCCTTCCTCAGTGGTATCTCCTGCACTCCTAACCTCCTCCTTTATAAGCGTCCATAGGGTACTATGTAAACCCCGGTTGTCATAATCCAGAATTTATTAAATTGAGGTGGGACGTCCTCAATTATTAGTTTGTAGCACCATACCACCCACTAGCAGCAGTGAGCCACTCCATTCAATTAACTACATCAGTTACCCAGTGCAGGGGTTGTGAAGCAGCTCAAAGTAGCACTTGAGAGAGCAAAATTAGTAGAGCAAAACCTCATGTTTAGGGTTGAGCGAACACCTGGAAGTTCGGGTTCGGTCGAACTTCACTGCAAAATTCGGGTTCGGGACCTGAACTTCGGGGCACTAAATGGCTCTAAAAAAGTCATAGAAAGGGCTAGAGGGCTGCAAAAGGAAGCAAAATAGGGGTAAGAGCAGGACAATTGCCCTTCGAACAAATGTATAGGGAAATGAATTAAAATAACATAGAATTAAATAAATAATAATAATAAAGATCTTGAACTAGGAGGCGGAGGTCAAAGTGGAGTAGGAGGTTGAGGAGGCGGTGGACGTGGCGGTGTAGACGGAAGCGGTGGTGGAGGAGGAGGAAGTAGCCAACACTATTTTTGTAGTTCTTTTTTGTTTTTTTAAAATAAATTTGGGAAGACCCTAAAACATTGGAAAATATAAAAAAGAAAACAAAGAGAAAGTGCGCTGGAGTATAACAATGGCTGGGTGCGGCCGGTATAAATGTCTATTCTGCACAGGGTACGGACAAGTCCTGTGGGATCCATGCCTGGTTCATTTTAATGAATGTGAGCTTGTCCGCATTGGCTGTGGACAGGCGGCTGCGCTTGTCTATGATCACCCCCCCACCGTGCTGAACACACGTTCTGACAATACACTGGCAGCAGGGCAGGCCAGCACCTCTAAGGCGTAAAGGGCAAACTCAGGCCATGTGCCCAATTTGGAGACCCAGAAGTTGAATGGGGCAGACCTATCAGTCAGTACATGTAGGCGTGTGCACATGTACTGTTCCACCATGTTGCTGAAATGCTGCCTCCTGCTAATAAGATGTTCCGTATCAGCTGGTGCTGCTGGTTGTTGTGGTGTGCTTTTCCACATTTCGGCCATGCTAACCCTCCCTTCCGAGGTGCTGGAAGTGCCCCAGCTGCGTTGGAGACTTCTTCCTCCTCCTCTAGCTTCACCTTGTGCTTCCACTGAGCCCCCGGTGTCAGATGGGAATGCCACCAGCAGCGTGTCTACCAGCGTACGCTTGTACTCTAGCCTGATAACAGTGAAAATAATCCCTCTTCCTCCTCCTCCTGTGCCACATCCTCTTCCATCATTGCCCGAAGCGTTTTTTCAAGGAGATACAGAAGTGGGATAGTAACGCTGAGGACTGCGTCATCGGCACTGGCCAGGTTGGTGGAGAACTAGAAACAGCGCAACACGGGATTCCTACCGGACAGTACCTGAGATTAAAACGCAATTGCTTTGATTTTGCTTGGTGCTTGATTTTAAGCACCAAGAGCGAGATCTGAGGTCTAGGTTTCAGGAGAGGGGATATCCAGATAGGACCCTCAGACTGGCCTATGAGAAAACTAAGGCACGTACACGTATGGAGCTTCTTCATCCCACAACTAATAGGGCACGCGAGTCTCAAGGTACTGTCCGGGTAGTAGGCACTTTTGATGCTGCTGCTTCTCAAGTGAGGAGGATTCTGGCACGCCACTGGGATACCCTGTTGATGGACCCAGACCTGGCTGAGGTTCTGGACCCCTCGGTTTCCCTCACATTCAGGAGGGGTAACAATCTGAGGGATAGGCTGGTACACAGTCATTTCGCTCCCGCAGCTAAACCACGGACGTGGCTGGATAGACCTGTGACAGGGTGCCACAGATGTGGACGATGCAGCTTCTGTGGCTGCCTGTCACAGGGCAAGACGTTTGTCGGAGAACCTAATAACACCGTCTACCATGTGAAGGGCTTTTTAAACTGCCGCACAGCCGGTGTGATTTATCTGATAACGTGCGTGTGTGGGCTACGCTACATAGGCAAAACTTTCAGGGAACTGCGCAAACGTATGGGGGAACACCACAGTAATATTCGCAATAACAGGGACACTCCCATTGCACGTCATGTACAGCTGTTCCATGAGGGACACCTCGAGTCCATCGGCTTTATGGCCATTGAACATGTGCCTAAACCCATACGTGGTGACGATTGAAACAGATTCATTCTACAAAGAGAATGCTGGTGGACGTTTACACTCAATACGGTTGTCCCTAACGGTCTCAACGAACAACTGAATTTCAGTTGTTTTCTCTGATTGCCAATATTCTTGTTCAGGCCCTGTGGCCTATAATTCTTGTAATATAAACCCCTTTTATTTGGTCCTCTACGCGGGATATTGGGCACATACTGTCACGTCCCTGCGCTCTCTCCCCCCACTCTAAATTCATAATGGATTTGAGTCTCCTGTTTTTTATAGTGGGGAGCAATCCAACTATAGTTTCCAATTATAATATCCCGCAGGCCGTAGGAGCGGTTTTGGCTGGATATTTAATGTGCCCCTGTCCTGCGGCCTGCTAATAGGCAGGCATTCTGAGGAGGAAGCTCTTTCTATCGGCCGTCCAGGACACATCTGTGCCAGTGCGGCTGGGGCCGGGCTTCCATCCTGTGACCGCGGCCATGGCGTAATTGCGTCCTACGTGGCGCGGTCATGTGACGCGGAAGCCCTGCACCAGCCGTGCGTTCCACCCCTAACCTCATGGAACGCATGGGGCAGGGGCTTGAGGCGCAGGCGCAGGCGCGGTCACGTGACCTCGGGGTTTCCGATTACGTGACCACGGAGATAGACGCCTTTGCAGGACATCATCAGCAGGCGTCCAGCCGGAAGTTACTGGCCTGAGACGATGCGCCTCACCTGGCCCCCTAGCCCTTATAATGTGGCAGACTCTGCCCCATTAACTGCCGGTCACCACCTTAGCAGACACCACCACCCTGGGTCCTGCCGAATCATGTGTTTACAGCCACCCCTGACCGCAGCCATCAATAAGTAAGTAACCCTCTCCATGGCCCTACACTGGGTAACTGATGGGGAGGTCTGTTTGTTTACTTTATTTACCTATTGTGTATGTATCTTACTATTATCTTTAGGCTTAGACATAGACTTACTGCAGCGAACCCATAGGTTATTCCCTGCCCACAGGACTATCAGTCGCCAGGGATAACCACCATTTAGCCCCGTGTCCCCTGAAGAATCCTGGGGCTGTAACTGAAGAAACGCGTCGGGACACTTGAGTATTCCCCCATTTTATCCTTTACTGGTTTCTGTGGTGGAGTTATTCTCTTTTTGTTTTTTGTTTACTAGTGTGTTGTTCCAATATTTAGAATTCTTTTTTCCTTTTTCAATCTCCATTGACTAGGGCCTCACTAGGGCTTCCTATATAGGATCAGAGTTCCTGTCTGGGCCACCCCTTGCGGGGCTTTTTTGGACTCCGTCCTTTGGACACATTCTCTAGGGTGGAGTAGGACAAGTAGGGAGGCACTAGGGCTAGTGGGTAGTACACACTTACACCCTCCCGCCTGACCCTCCATGTGATATTTGTCCATCCCCCCAGTGATATTTCTGTTTGTACTGTAATTGTTCTCGCTCTCTCACCATTCCCCTTTTGAGAGTGCACGTCTTACTTGTTGTGTGTCAGTAGGGGCCATTTTTATCTCCTATGTACCATTAAAAGCGAAGTTTTATTAAAGGGTTTCTACCACTTCAGTTTGACCAAATTAGCTTTCAGACAATAGCGATCTGCTAGTGTTTGATCTCCATAACCATGCAATTCTTAGACCTTTGTGTGGAGCAGTTTCATTAAAAAACAAACTTTTATTCCTATGTAAATGAGCCTCTAGGTGCTATGGGGGCATCTTTTCAGCACCTAGAGGCTCGGTCTACTCACACTGTATACCCGCCCATCTCGTTTTGAATTCCTGCCTCCATCACAGCCATCGGACGAATTCACGCGCCTGCGCCGTTCACTTCTGTCTTCGGCACAGGCGCAGTGAGTGAAGGCCGCTCTCCTGATGCCGGCTTCCTCACTGTGACATAGTCGGCGCAGGCGCAGTGAGGAATCCGGCACCAGGAGCGTATCATTTACTCACTGCGCCGATGACAGAAGTGAACGGCGCAGGCGCGAGAATTCGTCCGATGGCTGTGATGGAGGCAGGCATTCAAGACGGGATGGGCGGGCATACAGTGTGAGTAGACCGAGCCTCTAGGTGCTGAAAAGACGCCCCCATAGCACCTAGAGGCTCATTTGCATAGGAATAAAAGTTAGTTTTTTAATGAAACGGCTCCACACAAAGGTCTTAGAATTGCATGGTTATGGAGATCAGACACTAGCAGATCGCTAGTGTCTGAAAGCTAATTTGGTCAAACTGAAGTGGTAGAAACCCTTTAAGTATACTGCCCCTTTTAGTTTTTTATTTTCCCACATGGAGGCCCACTAGTTGGTGGTGAAGTGGTGCTGTTCTGCAGAGCTACTCACCCGTGCATGCTGCAGCTTAAACTCCACTATCGCCTGCTGCTGATCGCAGAGTCTCTCCAGCATGTGCAAGGTGGAGTTCCACCTTGTGGGCATGTCGCATATGAGGCGGTCAGTGGGAAGGCCTAAGTTACGCTGCAGCGAGAACGCCGAATGTACGCACAGACCGCCTGCACTTTCTGCAGCGGCTCTGATATCGGGGACATTTTTCAAAAACCTCTGCACCACCAAATTCAGCACATGCGCCAGGCACGTGATGTGTGTCAAACCGGCTAGGCCCAGAACTGCTACGAGATTTCACACACCACCAGGCCGGGCTTGAGGCTTAGTGGCACCAACCACTCATCGGTCTCTTGCCCGTCCCCAGCTCCTGCGTGGTGTGGGGTTTTTACCCCAAACAAATACGTTTCAAAAAAGCCTGCTGTCGTTTCTACCTGGCTATGCTGAAGTTGGTGGTGAAGGTGTTACGCTGACCAGATGAAGAGGCGATAGAGGATAAAGCGGAGGAGGAGGAGGCAAACGGAGGCAAAGAGAAACATCCTGCAATCCTTGGTGGCAGAAGGACATGTGCCAAACTGCTATCGGCCTTAGGCCCACTGCATTTACCCAGTGTGCAGTTAGGGAGATATAATGTCCCTGCCCGTGCTTACTGGTCCACGTTTCGGTGGTTATGTGGACAGATGGCGTTGCGCAGTGCACACTTGGTTGTGCATGGATGTGATGGCTCGCCTGGAAAAGTAGTGGCGGCTGGGAACAACGTACTGTGGGACAGCTACCGCCATAAGTTTTTTTTTAAGTCACCGTCTGCATCAGACCAAATGACAGCATTTCAAAGGCCATGAATTTTTGCAGCAACAGGGTCCGCAGGGAAAATGCGTGAGGCTCACGGTGGGCCGATGGGGGTAGTATTTTATTCACTCAAGGTTAGCAGAGCCTCCCTGGGTCGGCGTGCAGTGATGAAGAAGACAGCACTAAATCCTCCGGGGCACTCTCGATTGCAGGGAACACCAGCCAGATAGAAGTTGAGGTGCCCTTAATGGTGTAGGTATTTAAGGTGCTTTGGAGGCTGGGCCCCTGTGTTTGTGACACCAGCACCGTAAGGTGCAAAGGTTGAGTGTAGTATTAGTAATGAAGAGTCAGTTGTTGTAAAATAATTGAACATTTACTTGAATCAATAGTCTCAAGGCAGATGTTACAGTCCATTAATAAAGTGCATTCATATGGCACCGGTAATGATTCAGTTGTTAAGGTAATTGTAATCCTTATGTCACATTTAGGCAATTGTCAATGGACGGATTTTCTAATGCTGTTATTTGACAGGCAAAGACAGTATATTTAAAGTCCCAACTATAGCACTCTGGTACTAAATATGCTGTTTTCTACTTATCTTGAGCTATCCAATAAGAGCGTTCTCCCTTGTGGCAGGCATCAGTCTTCTGCTACATTATTTGCAGGATGCTCTCCTGAAAAGGTTTAGGTTTCCACTATATCCTGGAAGGCTTGTGTAATGGATAAGGACAATTCTGTGCACTAATTATCCATACGTGACCTGGCACTTATAAAGTTACTCTCAGGCACTGGTGCTGATGAGGTCCATAAGCTAGATTCAGCTATAACCCTCACTAGACTTGCTTCATATTTAGACATAGACTCATTGTCTGGTGCTTAGCTGCAGTAACTACTCTTGGTTTGTCCTCTCCAGTATTGATCAGGTCTCGGAGGAAAGGAATTGCAGCTACATGATGATTTAGGCTTGTTTCTCTCCCCCATACACTTGCTTTGCTCCTCTCACGAACTACTTCATTTCCTGTTCTACTCTACATTCTGCTCTAAGCTAGACACGCCCCAACTATATATATTATGTGGTGCCAGCACCACCTAGGGGCGAATGAGTGAAATGACAATGCCAGACTGATAATGTGAAATACCATACATTAGATAAATACATAAATAAGCAGATGTTTAAAGTGTCCCATTTACACACATATGTAGGACGCTGCATTTTGAAATGCTGGCATTCAGGGCCAGGGATCGCGGGTGGGTAGGGGAGTACTTCCTCTTTCTCTCCAGTGTTCGGGAGATGGACAGCTGAACGCTTCCATGGGACATTGTGGAGATGCTTGGTGACAGTGACGGACGTGGTGGCGTTGCTGCCACATCCTCTGTTTGCGGGGTGGCAGGTGCCACTGTCATTCCAGAGGGGGAGGAAGAGACCGAGACTGCAGCAGAAGAGGGACCAGGAGGAGCCTGAGATCTTTCATAGTTTTTGAGGTATTTAATCTACAGCAGCTCGTGCTTTGCATTTAGATGCCTGGTCATGCAGGTGGTGCTCAGGTTTAGAACATTTATGCCTCGCTTCAAGCTCTGATTGCACAGTGTGCAAACCACTCACGTTTTGTCGTCAGCACATTGTCTAAAGAACTGCCACGCCAGGGAACTCCTTGGATCTGGCTTTGGTTTGCTCAGTCCCTGGGTGCAGTGGGCAGTAGCAGGTGTACTGGCTAGGGGACAGCAACTCTGCTTTTGGACACTGCTCCCTCTTTTGCTGTGCGGCTGGTGCTGTGTGACCGCCACCTCTTCCTCTGAACTGCACACGTCGCTTGCATGACCTTGATTCCATGTGGGGTCTAGGACCTCATCATCCTCCACATCATCTTCCACCCACTTCTCACCCCTGCCCCCCTTGCCGGTCTGCACACTGCAGAAAGCCACAGCAGTTGGCACCTATGTGTCGTCATCATTAGAGATGTGCTGCGGTGGTCCTCCCATGTCCACATCCTGAAACATAAGTGGTTGGGCATGAGTGCACTCAATCTCTCCCACTTCTGGAGCAGGGTTATGTGAACGGCCCTCGGAAACCCTGCCAGCAGAGTCATCAAAAATCATATGAGACTGCTGCATGACTTGGGTCTCAGACTGCTTGCCTGATTTGCAAGGGGGTGAGGTGAAAGACAGATGCCCATGGGCTGCAGGTGCCAATCCAGCGCTTTCAGCAGGGGACCGGGTGGGAGACAAGGTGACAGAACTGGAGGCACTGTCAACCACACAATCTACTATCTCCTCTACTTGTTCTGGCCTCACAATTCGTACACTGGTATTCGGGCCTACAAAATAACGCTGAACGTTTTGTCGCCTATGTGCACCTTAGGAAGGTGTTTAATTTGGGCGTGTAGCTGGCACAGATCGACCACGTCCTCTCCTGCAACAGGAGCTCCACCAACCCCAGCAGCACCACGACCAGGGCCACATCCCTTATTTGATGCTCTCCTCATTCTTTGTGGTCACCCACTTAACTAACAGATTAACTATATTATTTTACCTGTCATGTATGCAGTGCAGGTGTACTTCATGCAATAAATGGGTATATGACATGCACCTAACTAACAGATTAACTATTATATTTGTGTGTCCAATGTTGCACTCACACACAATTTTTTTTTTTAAATCGCTCTAGGTCATCCACATAATTAACAGCCAGATTTATGATTAGCTTTCTGCGTCAGGGGTGCAAAGATGGTGTATTGCACCCCCAAAAAATAGGACTAACACTGTCCCTCAATTTAGCTGCCTGCTTTCTGCCCCTTCACTACTGAGAGCTAATGGGTGGTGCTACATGTGATCCAGCTTATATAGAGGCTGGGTCACATGATGCACCGGCCAATCACAGCCATGCCATTATTAGCCATGGCTGTGATTGCTTTGAAGGGCACACAGCTTAAAAGCTTGTTGATTGGCTGCCCTGCAGCTTTTCAACAAGCTTTTTTAAATGCCCGAACACTGAGTACCGGGGTTCGGGTCCGGGAACCAAAAATCGTAAAGTTCTCCTGATTGACATAAGCTCCACAAAAGCTAATATATATTTGAACTTCCTGCCTCAGCCCCTACCTAGTGCTGTCAGCAGTTTAGCATCGTCACAACTGCTGACAGACTCCCATTGAAATGTATTGCGTTCCCTTTCTTTCAGTAAAGAATTAGTTAGTTGGAACTCAATCTAAATTTGTTGCTCTCATAGTACAGACAGAGAGTAATATATATATATATATATATATATATATTGGCAGTGGAGCTGCCAGAGGGCCATTAAAATGATGTATCTGCAATGAGCAGGACCGTGGTACGGTGGCCAACTATGCAGTGGGTCAGGATAGGTGTATATAAGTCTATAGTTTATTCGTGACGCCAATTGCAATGTGCGCAGGGTACTGTTGCAGGGCCCTTTAAGATGTAATAACTCACGTACCAGGTGATGAATGCCAGAGGGGGATAATGTCTCTGTATAGCAGATATGGTAGTGTCAACGGTACGGCTGGACTCCTTGGTACGGCTGGACTCCTGGATCCTGGCTCACTTGCAATAAATTGAGTGTTGTTAATAGGAACAATTGAGGAATGAATGAGATCCAGACTTGAAGTATAATGCAACTTGTCTTTACTGGATGGCAACAGAAATCCATACGAGTTACAGCAATAGTCTTTAGGTCCCAGCAGGTATTGGCAATGTATGGCAGGAATTAATATCTCTTCTGCTCCTATACTATATGCCTGGAGAATCTGGCAGGTATTTATCTTCTGCTCTGTCTGTCTTCTGCTTGGTATGGGCCTGACTAGCTGAGGAGGAATTTGGCTTCTCCTGGACTCTGGATAAGTACTCACAGGACTGCTCGCAGGGAATGATTCTTCCTGGAGATCTGTAGTTCTGGAGGTGTTGCTTGCTTGTCCACAGTCGAGGCTGAAGGGCTCAGACTGGGAAGAGTGATCCTTGGCCTCAGCCGAGGCTGAATCCTAGGTTGGGATCCCTGGTTCTGGGAGCTCCTACTAACACAGCCTTCCCGAAGCAGGGGTGGCTGGTACACTAACTCAACTTCCTTCTCCTCCTCATGAGATAGGACATGGGAACAGCCCACTTCTGCTCATAAAGGGGAGACTAGACTGGAATGAACTATTCCAGCCTAGATATACTAAACTGGCTAAGGTCTGCTGAATACATTGCTGCCACCTGCTGGTGCACATGGGAATTACAGCATAATATATCAAACAGGCCTGGAAAATACATATACAGGGAAATGCAATGTTAGATTACACAAGATGACAATACATATACACCTGACATGTTGTAGCGGGGAAACAGAGTTTAGTAACATACTCTGGGATGTTACATACCCCCTTAATTTAAGTTAAGCCGTCCTCGGCTTACGCTAGGAGGGTGAAGGATTCAGATCTGGGTACCCAATAAAATACAAAGTTCTGCATGAATTACATATAATGACATACTTAGACAAAACACATAATGGCTTTCCCAAGGTTCCTGCCTGCTAGAGTAAGGTGTCCAACACACAGTTTCCTTCTCTTGGTATAACCAGGTAACCTAAATACTGCACAAAGCAAACATTACTGACTGACTTTTGGGTATTGTCCACCAAATACCAAAGAAAGTATGGGGGTGTCTTTACTCCATAATCCCACCATTGTGTAATGCAAAGCCCGCAAATAGAAGGGTGGCTTTATCATGTATTCCCTTCCCTGCACCATAGCCTGAGGAAATTTGGCTTGTAGCACGATCACTCTGATGACTAAGGGGAAGCTTAAATATGGCTCTAAGGCTTGAGGCGCCTTACCTTAGGCAAAAAGCTCAGAAGGGGAGGTACTTATCGTCTCCATGCTCTTCTGGCAATGTCACAGGAGGAGGGCCTTTAATCCCGTGCGCTCCTGGAAATGAGACACCTCAGGATGGGAACAATCCTGAACATTTAACAAGCGGGAAGGAGCAGCCTAGGGCTTCTAACGATTCCCAAAGCAGCAGGGGTACCTGTGTAGTAACTGGATCTGCCTGGACTTACCACTTAGTCCTACCTTGGGTACCGATGGGTATATATCACCGGGTGTAGGCCATTAGTATACAACGTCCCTATGAAGACAGTCCGTATAAGGGGGGAAGAGAACAAGAGCTGTAAAAAAGGCACACTTTAAGTAAGTTGCTACAATTTTTGTTAAGTGCAATTGTTAAGTGCAATCATTAGAAACAGTGCACCTAGAAGAGAATACACACAATGGGCATGTTATCTTAAATGTTGCATAACCTGTAAACTGGTAAAATTAGTGCAAAACATTATGCAAATATCAATGCAAGCAATATTATCATAATACACTCAAATATGACTTGAGTCCTTCTTCTTTGAAGTACTTGACTGTGGACAGGAACAAAAAGTCCATAAGTCACTTGTAATCCACAGGAAATAAACAAAAGTCACTTGTAATCCAATGGGCAACAATAGAGTTAATTGTAATCCACACAAGGTAGTGGGTACTGGTTACAGTGGGTAGTTTTCCTCACAGGAAAGTCTGAAAAACATCCTCCTGGGTCCCATATTTAAGGAGTTAAAAGTTCTTCTTTAAGCTGTCTCGTGCTCTCGGCAGCTGTAACTCTAGCAAAAACGTCATCTGCAGATGGTGTTCTGTGACAGAACTTGGAATTGCAGGATCACCTTTCTCTGGAAAATCTGTAGGCGACAGGTTCTCAGGACAGCAATAAAGGACGGACCCTTGGTCTTTCATAGCAAAGATCTCCAGATTCGGTGCTGGTTCTGATAGGGTTATATCAGGTGTGCTGTCTTTAGCAGGCGGCTGAGAAGAAGACTTGGAGGCTTCATCACTACACATCCTCTGTATCTTTTTCTGTTCTTCTGTTCTTTTTAGAAAGTCTTGTAATTTACTCCACCTGCGAGCTTTCCATTGGGCAAGGTTATCCTGCCAGGTAACTTCTTCATCACTGTAGGAACTGTTGAAGAACACAAGAGGGCGCTCTTGCATCTTGTAGTTTAGGCTGGCTGCTGTGATGGAGCTACACTGACCTCTTGTGGCAATTTCTGGTATTGTCTGGGTAGTGAGGCTGGTCAAAGCTGCAGTGTGCTGCTGTACATCAGGAACTCCTGGCTGTAGTGGCTCTGGCAAAGGTATCGCCAGTGATGACGATGACAGGGAAGGAGCACTCTCTCTGGGCAGCGGAGTGGCAACCAGCGTGATGAGGGACACCTTACGGGCCTCCCTGGGTAAGACGTGCCCCTGTACTCTGAGACTGAAAGTCATTACTAAGTGATTTATTTGCGCCACTTGTAGAATTGAGGCAGCAGTGAGTTCAGGGATCACCATGGGGACCTCCGGGTTCAAGCGTCCCACTCTGGCAGTAGTTGCAGCACTGGGCGGCGGAGTGGAAGTTCCAGCTGCCTCCGTCACACCAGTAGGTGTCCTTAGCGGAGCAGGCCTAGGCCTGTTTGGGGTATCAGGAACCTCAGGGAGCGGTGCAGGGGCAGGTACGGACCAGGCCTGGGCCTCAGGGAGCGCGTCTGCTCCTACCTGTTGTAGCGGCCGTTTTCGGTGCCTCCTGGTGGTCATCGCAGGGTCCAATCGCCATCTGCGGTGCAGGCTGGACCAAAGCCTGGACGACTGTATCAGCGGCATCCTCCACGGGAGCAGGCTCAGCATCAGCGGCCATCTTGGTTTCCGGGTTGGCGGCCATCTTCTTCTCCGTCATGATGAGTGCAGGAGGTAAGGGTGGAGCCCAGAGGGAGGAGTCTTTACTCCCTTGGCTCACAATACAAAGTTCTAGGTGGGCAGGCTTTAGATTTCCCGCTTCTAGGGGGGTGTATTCGGCATCTTCGCGCTCTTGAGAGGGCGTTCCTGAGTTTTCCCGCTTCTGGGCATGAAGAAGCAGCGTCATTTTACTTAATATGGCAAATTAACCCTTTGAGTTATTTAACACAGCCTTCCCCAAGCAGGGGTGGCTGGTACACTAACTCAACTTCCTTCTCCTCCTCATGAGACAGGACATGGGAACAGCCCACTTCTGCTCACACAGGGGAGACTAGACTGGAATGAACTATTCCAGCCTAGATATACTAAACTGGCTAAGGTCTGCTGAATACATTGCTGCCACCTGCTGGTGCACATGGAGATTACAGCATAATATTTTAAACAGGCCTGGAAAATACATATACAGGGAAATGCAATGTTAGATTACACAAGATGACAATACATATACACCTGACATGTTGTAGCGGGGAAACAGAGTTTAGTAACATACTCTTGGATGTTACATATCTTACCCAGAGGAAGCTGGGTGAGAACAAGAAAGGCTGGGAAAATAGGTTTTCTTACTGTCTGCAGCAGCGAGGCTGGTAATTAAGTAAATTAGCAGCCAGCTGAGCAGCTCAGGTAAATATGGGCTGAGCTCCTCAATCAGGACTCCCAGTCTGGGGAAGGAGCAGGCTGCGTCGAGGCTAAAAATGTCAGTTTGCATATAGCCTTAAAGTGACAATAAAGCTGATTGTGGCCAGTTTGCACCCAAGACTGAAGTATTGGCTTCTTGAGGTGTGCCAACCGTCTAAGGTGAGAAGACGGCGATCCTGGAGAGCTAAGTGACCCCGAGTTGTTGCTATATATATATTTATATATATATTGTAAGAAGGAACAAGTGGCCGTCATTGACGGAAGATACGTGTCACCGAGGTTCCTGGCCTCGGTGAGGTAAGAACCGGGTTTGTCCCTGAAGTGTCAGTTTTGCAGTTGCAGTCTGACACTTCAGCTGTTAGTATGGCTGTATAGCCGATCAGAGGCCAGTTCTTATTGGGAGCAGCCAAAGAGCAGGGTGGGTGGCTGTTCCCCATGGTTCCAGGCCGGGTTTTGGCTGGGATATAAAAACCCAGCCAGCATGTTCAGCTGGTGTGGATTGTCCTCCATGACAGAGCAGCTGTGTCTTGAGACACTGAGGCCATCTATTTGTGAGAGCCGCATGCTGGGGAAAACAGGCCTCTAAAGCCTGCTTTGGACTGCGGGTGGATATCTGCTGACCAGGTGAAGGCTTTTTGCACTGTGGATTTTGTGTGGTGTTAACAGGCACCAAATCTGAACACCATTACTTTTAGCTTGTTTTTTCCTATGTGTGAATAAACACTGAACTTTGCTTTACAACCTTGTTTTTGCCTCTGTACTGCGTCCACTTACCTTGCCTACCAGAGCGAATCCCCACTATATATTTTGTAAGGGATCGCTCTCTCATAGGGGGTTGTTAATGACAAACTTCAAATCAAACAGGGGATTTCAAGCTCAAACAGTGCTTTATTTGTCACACAGCACATCACACTTCCAAGTTCGGCATCACTTGGCACCATGAAGTCGCAGCTTCACCTCACAATGTGTTACATCCACAAAATACAATAAATCCTTTCCTGGCTAGGCCCTCACTATACAGAGGTCTCCCTAACTTACTTTTAGCTCAGTGTTCACATTGTGATATTTGGCTTCCTAGCCGTGACCAATGCAACCCATTGGGTCTCGGTCCACCAGTCCTTTTGACTTGGAAGCATATGGTCCATCAGTCCTCCTGACTCTGACCATGCAACACTTCTTTCCTTCAGGTGTTGCTGGCCCCCCCAAAACTCAGGCTTTCTCAGCCTTGTGGCCCCCCCAACCCTCCTGACTGGGACCACACAGAGGCTTTCTGAAGGCTTTCCTCTCACTCACTGAGGATTGCTTTATCATCCAGTGATTATTCCCAGCTGACCTCACCTGGGGCCCACCTGTAGTGGACTGAGGTATACACCCCACCACACCTCTACCGTGCACTTGACCACTATATATATACAGTACAGACCAAAAGTTTGGACACACCTTCTTATTCAAAGAGTTTTCTTTATTTTCATGACTATGAAAATTGTAGATTCACACTGAAGGCATCAAATCTATGGATTAACACATGTGGAATTATATACATAACAAAAAAGTGTGAAACAACTGAAAATATGTCATATTCTAGGTTCTTTAAAGTAGCCATCTTTTGCTTTGATTACTGCTTTGCACACTCTTGGCATTCTCTTGATGAGCTTCAAGAGGTAGTCACCTGAAAAGGTTTTCACTTCATAGGTGTTCCCTGTCAGGTTTAATAAGTGGGATTTCTTGCCTTATAAATAGTGTTGGGACCATCAGTTGCGTTGTGGAGAAGTCAGGTGGATACACAGCTGATAGTTCTACTGAATAGACTGTTCGAATTTGTATTATGGCAAGAAAAAAGCAGCTAAGTAAAGAAAAACGAGTGGCCATCATTACTTTAAGAAATGAAGGTCAGTCAGTCCGTAAAATTGGGAAAACTTTGATAGTGTCCCCAAGTGCAGTCACAAAAACCATCAAGTGCTACAAAGAAACTGGCTCACATGCGGACCGTCCCAGGAAAGGAAGACCAAGAGTCACCTCTGCTGCGGAGGATAAGTTCATCCGAGTCACCAGCCTCAGAAATCGCAGGTTAACAGCAGCTCAGATTAGAGACCAGGTCAATGCCACACAAAGTTCTAGCAGCAGACACATCTCTAGAACAACTGTTAAGAGGAGACTGTGTGAATCAGGCCTTCATGGTAGAATATCTGCTAGGAAACCACTGCTTAAGGACAGGCAACAAGCAGAAGAGACTTGTTTGGGCTAAAGAACACAAGGAATGGACATTAGACCAGTGGAAATCTGTGCTTTGGTCTGATGAGTCCAAATTTGAGATCTTTGGTTCCAACCACCGTGTCTTTGTGCGACGCAAAAAGGTGAACAGATGGACTCTACATGCCTGGTTCCAACCGTGAAGCATGGAGGTGATGGTGTAGGGGTGCTTTGCTGGTGACACTGTTGGGGATTTATTCAAAATTGAAGGCATACTGAACCAGCGTGGCTACCACAGCATCTTGCAGCGGCATGCTATTCCATCCGGTTTGCGTTTAGTTGGACCATCATTTATTTTTCAACAGGACAATGACCCCAAACACACCTCCAGGCTGTGTAAGGGCTATTTGACTATGAAGGAGAGTGATGGGGTGCTGCGCCAGATGATCTGGCCTCCACAGTCACCGAACCTGAACCCAATCGAGATGGTTTGGGGTGAGCTGAACCGCAGAGTGAAGGCAAAAGGGCCAACAAGTGCTAAGCATGTCTGGGAACTCCTTCAAGACTGTTGGAAGACCATTTCAGGTGACTACCTCTTGAAGCTCATCAAGAGAATGCCAAGAGTGTGCAAAGCAGTAATCAAAGCAAAAGGTGTCTACTATGAAGAACCTAGAATATGACAAATCAGTTGTTTCACACTTTTTTGTTATGTATATAATTCCACATGTGTTAATCCATAGTTTTGATGCCTTCAGTGTGAATCTACAATTTTCATAGTCATGAAAATAAAGAAAACTCTTTGAATGAGAAGGTGTGTCCAAACCTTTGGTCTGTACTGTGTATATATATATATATATATATATATATATATTTATTGTAGGAAGGCGCAAGGGTCTGTATTGACGGAAGGTACGTGTCACCGAAAAAAACACCAAGTTGGAGCTCACCTCACCATACACCACCGAGGAGCACGGACACAGAACCGGAACCAAAGCTGAGAAATAGCGACAAAAAGTAGATTGTCCAGCTTCACATGTCACCGAGGTTCCTGGCCTCGGTGAGATAGGAACTGGTAATTTTGTGCGTCACCTGCACAGTTTTTTCTTAGTGTGGCTGTAAAGCCGATCCGGAACGGTTCTTATTGGGAGCACCAAAGAGAGCAGGGTGGGTGGCTGTTCCCTACGTTGCAGGCCAAGTTTTGGGCTGGGATTTAAAAACCCAGCCAGCAGCTCAGCTGGGTGTGGAATGATCCTCCCGGTGATAGTGGAGCTGTGGAAGCTCTGTGTTTTGGAGCTGAGGAGTTCTGCCATGCTGCAAGGCTGATAGCCGCATGAGAGCCGCCTGCTGGGAGTCAGGCGCCCTAAAGCCTGCTGTGGACTGCCAGGTGACATGTTTTATTCTGTGGACTCTTGCTGTGTGAATTAACACCAGGACCCTGCAAAATATTTTTCTTTTCTGCCTTTTTGTGTGAATAAACACTGAACTTTTGCTTTTCAGCCGTGGTCTTGCCTCTGTATTGCATCTACTTACCCTGCCTACCAGAGCAAATCCCTACAATTTGTGGCTTGGAGCGGGCAAGCGCAGTGAGGCTGGCGTGAATGCCAAAATATTTTTTGGTTTGCACACGGTTGTAAGTAATTTATCAAACCTGTGTCACGTGACAAAATAGAGGCTGTTGTGAAGGCCCTCATGGAGGCTAATCTGCAGCAGCAAGAGACTAACCTGCAGCAACGAGAGGCTAATAAGCAACAGCAAGAGACCAACCAGTTGCTGCTACAACACGTGATGGCTTTGCAGACAGCAGGAGCAACCCCAAGCGTCCACGATGCCCAGAAAGCAGTCCGTGCAGCGATCCCTAAAATGACCCCCGCAGATGACGTTGAGACCTACCTGGCGATGTATGAGACAGTGGCCACCAGGGAAAAGCTGCCCCAAGACCAGTGGGCTGAAGTCGTTGCTCCTTTTCTGACATCAGAGTCCCAGCGGTTGTATTTTGACTTGCCAGACGATCAAGCGGCCGACTATCCAAAGGTAAAGGGTGAGATTTTGGCAAGACTGGGGGGTGAATTTTCTGGTCCGGGCCCAGCGGGTGCATCAGTGGGGGTTCAACCCGGCTGAGCCCGTGAGACCCCAGTAATGTAACCTGCTCAATTCTGCCTCGAAGAGTCCTTGACCATAGCAGCACCAACCTGTTTTCACGCCAAACAGGTAGCAAGCCTTCATCCACATTAGGCTCCCAGATCCCAACACAGAGACCTGGCTTCTGAGTTTAGCTGCCTATTTAAGGAAAGCCAGGTGCTGCCAAAACCTGGACCGGCACTTAAAGTCCGGTATTTGCCCTCACCTGGCTGTAAATCAGCCCAGCAGCACATGCTGGGAGGAAAATACCTGTTTTCCCAGGCCAAACCTCTCACTGTGTCAAAATATTTAGAGCCAAAAAACAGCAAATTCTAGAAAATTATAAAAAATAATGGAAAATGCTGAAGACTCTATACACTGTTGACTAAGTAAGAAGCCTATTGATGAGTAATGTGGATTTTGAATGCATTTATGACACTAAGATTTGATAATATAATCTCATGTGCCTTGTAGTTCTGCACCAGTCACCGGCTTCACCAGCAGTGAAGAGTGGCAAGGGCAATATTCGAATTTGCAATATTTCACGAATATTCGTCATGTATTCGAGAATTCGTGATCTCGTCATTATTTTCTTGATTGCGAAAATCTGCAATCGGAAAATTCTCAATAAAAACTCTCAATACGAAAATTTGCGATCAACACTACTCCTAAAATCAAAGATATTGCAGCCTTCTCATTGGCCCACAAGCAAGAAGCAGTGAGGGATCATGGGTACTGATAAAAGAAAATTTTAAATATTTGCGATTACGAAGATATAGCACTATATTCTAGATATTCGTGAATTCTCGAAGTGCCAATATTCGCGATAAAAATGTGCGATTAGAATATTAGCGATCAACACTGGTCACCAGTTGTCAAAGCTCTTGCTGCTCGGAGCGTTAACAGATCAGCGGGAACCTTACTAAACAGCACCGACCGATTATTTCACTGAACTTCTAGTGCATTATATGGTGGTTAATGTCCACTGAGATTACAGTTATTGGTGCTTACTGCTGATAATTATGTTTGATTTTTTAAAATATTTTATTGAACTTTTGCAATAGGAAGAAATCTTTCAAGAATGGGAAATGGGGGATATCATCCAAAATACAGTATGAATTATCATAATACAAAGTGTGAGCAATCAAATATGAAGAGTGCATACCTGCAAATTAAGCCAGCCTACTTTGTAGATGTGCACTTTGCTCTTGAATACAATGGACTTCCTTCCATCCTGATCGGTGATCCCAATTCTGAGAAACACATTTTTATGATATACTAATGAGCCCCTTGGTGCAACAAGGGCATTGCTCTTGCACCTTCTTGCACCCAGAGGCTCTGCTCATTTTCCCTGCTGGCCATGGCCCCACCACTTTGATTGACAAGACCAGGCGGTGTAGTTGTAATTGCGACTGGCCCTGAAATCTCGAGGCTGCGCATTTGGCGCACACGCAGTACAGGGCTGAAGATCGTTGGGCTGATGGACAGACGAGTTCCAACTGTCTGCCCATTGGTAGCTGAAAGATTTCAGGGCATGATTATACCTACACTGCCTGGCCCTGTCAGTGAAAGTGGTGAGGATGCGGCCATCAGACAAAATAAGGGGGGGTTCTGGGTGCAACAAGGGGCAACAGCAACACACCAAGGGGCTCATTAGCATATCAGCACAAAAAAAAGGGGGGAATCTCCATACATCCGAAGCTCGCTTTGCTCATCACTACTTATATGCATCACGATAACTGTGTACTAAATGGCTCACCTACTGGCCAACACCAGGTTTTGCTGCAAATTCCAGTGACTGCACTGTTACTATACAGTAGTGGTTACAATGCAGACTCCAGAGCAGTGCCACATGATTAACCCATGTTAGTATCAACTGCAGCATCTAGTTGATTGGATGAGGGGTAGGGATACTCCCTCTGTCACCCACTGGTTCCCCTTCCCCTAAAGTGATCACGAGTGTCGATGGAAAGTCTGTCAAGTACAGAGTCCTATTTGGCCCTGTTAGAGTCAGATATAATGCACTGTGCTACATAAGTAGTGTGGAACTCTATGTAAGCAAAGGATCACAGATACAAGTCTCCTAGTGGCACTAATAAATCTAGTAAAAAAGAATAATATGTTTTAAAATAAATAGAGATGAGCAAAGTATTGGAAAATTCAATTTGGCTGCTTCGCCGAATTGTACAAAACAATTTGTCACAAAGCGCATTTCTTTGTAAGTAGTGGGTGCAATGACAGGAAGTGGCGATTGCACCGCCTCCCATCATTGCACCCCTCAGATGCCGCATTTATACATGATTGCGGCATCTGATAGCAATGATCTGGTGTAAAAAAAAAACATTTTTTAAAATAAAATCATACATACCCTTATCCGCCATCTTTATTGAAGGACATCATACGTTACTGCACATAGGATTTTGTGCAAGATTTTCAATCATGAAGGCGGCGGCCGGCTCTTCGCGCTCAAATGGATGAGGTAAGCATGATTTTTTGTTTTGTTTTTTACACCATTTCAGGTAAAGTCGATTCGCTACCATGAAACACGAGGAAATTTGGCTTTGCTGCTAATCAAATTTTCCCTGAAATTTGGATTGAATTCCATTTCATGGAGTTTGATTTGCTCAACACTAAAAATTACATTTTTCACATTAGACAAGGCTGTATTATGGAAACAAACGTATACAAAATTGATATTGTTGCATCTGATAGAAGCCAAACTATAAAGGTATCACATTACTTAATCTAAACATTGAACATAAAAAACAACAAAATTGCTGTTTTTTGTTCATCCCACCTTCCATAAAATAGAATAAAAGGTGATCAAAACTCGTACCTCAGAAATCAAGCCCTCACAATGCTCTGTTGACCAAGAAATGAAAAGAACTACACATCTGTCGAAACGCGCGTCGGGGTAACGCCATCCCAGACATCCAGGTCGCATCTACCCTTGGTGAGTCCCTTTGTTTATTTACATTCCATCCTTTGGTCTGGCTCATTGTTACATAGGTGGGACACAGGTCCAGTCAGGTCACACCATCACCTGCTGCACGGGTTATGCTTGTGTGTGGATTATCCTCTGGTCACTACCCACATTATTTTAGTAATCTAGCCATACCTTATATTTGGACTCATATGTAATTATATTAATGTTTAATGGATTTAGTACATTTAGTACACAGTTATCATGATGCATATAAGTAGTGATGAGCAAAGCGAGCTTCGGATGTATGGAGATTCCCCCCTTTTTTTGTGATTTCCCATGTCGACACTGTAGAGCTGGGATGGCGTCTGTGCTCCCTACTCCCCTTGTTTTTATGGCATTTTATTATTCACTGACTGAGTATTTAATAAAGTATAATATTTTTTCACCATTGGATATTTAAGAGCTTTTTTGTTCTCAGTTTTTTTCAGGTACATATATTTTGCAGATACCTGTACAGTACATGTCTGAAATAAATCCCAAAAGTGATGTGAACATAGGCTGTGAGCAAATTAAGAGAGTTGCTGTGCAGAACAGCATGCTGCCACTGGAGGGCAGTGTTGCCTCTTGCTATGAAGACAAATTATAGAAAGTAAAAAAGAACAGTAGAGTGAAACAAACATCGGAGGTGAAAACACCCAAAATGGAATTGTAAAAGGTGTTAGGAGGGGTGGTTCCTTAAAGGGAATGTGTCACCAATAATTTTTCTGCCATGTAAAACCAAATAGTGACACACATCCTTTTTTTTCTGATCTGTTTTATATTTTCTGATTGTACATTTTTTATTTTATTTCCTGAACACGATTATGGGGGCTGACATCTTGCCTTCGGTTTTGTGTAACTAGAGTTTCTACACTTTTATTTTCAATCTTTTTATAAATTTTTGTTTCAATAGCACATTGTCAGTGGACGCAGCCACCACATTATATCACAGCATGTTTTATACATCGAGATCGCTCCTTTGAGTTTTCCAATCAGAGCGAACATTAGTGACAACATTAGTCATATTGCCAAGATTCATGTACCATGGCATCTGCATGGATGCTGCCATAGATGGCACAATAGGTTCATGGTGCATTCAAGTGCAGCGTCCCACATCAGTGTGTAAATGGGACACTTTAAACATCTGCCTATGTACCGTGTTTCTCCGAAAATAAGACAGGGTCTTATATAAAAAAAAAATCTCCGAAAAAAGGGTTAGGGCTTATTATTGGGGGTAGGGCTTATTTTGGCACCATGAACATATTTTATATAGACACATGACAATTACAGAACAGTCCCTGGAAAGTGTTTATATTAAATATGACTATAACCCCCCTCATCCAAAGGAATGCACCCATATACTGCAGTTCACGGGTGCATTCTTATGGATGAGGGGGGTTATAGTCATATTTGCCACACATTTTTCATTCTGGTACCGTATATTGCTCCTAAGCATTCCTTACCCAAGGGACCTAGGCAGCAATCTACGGTACCAGGGAGAGCAGATATGACACGGGAGAGATGTAGGGAGCTCCTCCAGGCAGCAGAGAGGAGAAGAAGATCCTCCTGCTGCCTCCTTCATGTAACTAAGAACGTGCAGGCTGGCGGCAGTACAGGGCATACAGAGAAGCCGCCAGTCCGCCCAACGTGAAAGTGAAGGGAAGCGTGGGCTGCCGGCATAATTTAGCATTTAGTGTAGCCGCCAGCCCGCCTGTCAAGTGCTGCTTAGTGTTGCGATGTATGCGCGGGCTGGCGGCTTCACTAAAGGCTAATTCACTAACGCCTTAAACCTGCGCTGCCCACCCGCCCACAGTTTTATGGCAGCTCAGGAGCCATTAGTGAGCGCTCCTGAGCTGCTGCAGCCCGCACATTTCCCTCATCTTCTCTTTAAATAGAATAAAATATTTTATGCCTACTCCTAAAACCCTGCAAAATAGTGCTAGAGTTTATTATCGGGGTAGGGCTTATTTTCGGGGGAAACACTGTATTTGCACTGTATGGCATTTCATATTATCAGTCCAGCATTGTCATTTTACCTATTCGCCCCTAGGTGGTGCTGGCACCACATCATATATATATAGCTTGGGTGTATCTAGCTCAGAAGGAATGAGAGAGAGAGAGTAGACAGAAAGTGAAGTTAGTTAGTACAGTGTGTATAGAGGAGAGTAACAGGCATCATCCACCATGTAGTCTGCTATTTCTACCCCTTAGTTCTGGCAAGGCTAAGGGAGTACATCTAACATTTATCTACAGCAGCCAAGCACCAGACAGTAAGTCTATGTCTAAGGCCCCTTTCACACGGGCGAGTATTCCGTGCGGGTGCGATGCGTGAGTTTAATGCATTGCACCCGCACTGAATCCGGACCCATTCATTTCTATGGGGCTGTTCACATGAGCGGTGATTTTCACGCATCACTTATGCGTTGCGTGAAAATCGCAGCATGTTCTATATTCTGCGTTTTTCACGTAACGCAGGCCCCATAGAAGTGAATGGGGTTGCGTGAAAATCGCAAGCATCCGCAATCAAGTGCGGATGCGGTACGATTTTCACGCATGGTTGCTAGGCCTATTCACTGTATTATTTTCCCTTATAACATGGTTATAAGTGAAAATAATAGCATTTTGAATACAGAATGCATAGTATAATAGTGCTGGAGGGGTAAAAAAAAATAATAATTAACTCACCTTCTCCTCTTGATCGCGTAGTTCCTGGTCTCTTCTTTACTTCTTTAATGATGAGCTGTGGTCTAAATGACCTGTGGTGATGTCAGATCACATGCTCCATCACCACGGTGATGGACCATGTGATTGGAGCATGTGATCTGACGTCACCACAGGTCATTTAGCCCACAGCTCATCATTAAGTAAAGAAGAGACCGGGAACTACACGATCAAGAGGAGAAGGTGAGTACATTTTATTTATTTTTTTAACCCCTCCAGCACTATTATACTATGCATTCTGTATTCAGAATGCTATTATTTTCCCTTATAACCATGTTATAAGGGAAAATAATACAATCTTCAGAACATCAATCCCAAGCCCGAACTTCTGTGCACTCGCGCGGAAAAATCGCACGTGTTCCCGCAACGCACCCGCCTCTTATCCGGGCCAAAAATATGACGCCCGTGTGAAAGAGGCCTAAATATGCACCAGTGCCTGAGAGTAACTTTCTAAGGGTACTTTCACACTTGCGGCAGGACGGATCCGACAGGCTGTTCACCATGTCGGATCCGTCCTGCGGCTATTTCGCCGTGCCCGCGGACCGCCGCTCCGTCCCCATTGACTATAATGGGGACGGGGGCGGAGCTCCGGCGCAGCACGGCGGTGCACGGAGAAAGGCCGCCGGACTAAAATTACTGCATGTCAGGCTTTTTAGTCCGGCGGCTTTCTCCGTGCACCGCCGTGCTGCGCCGGAGCTCCGCCCCCGTCCCCATTATAGTCAATGGGGACGGAGCGGCGGTCCGCGGGCACGGCGAAATAGCCGCAGGACGGATCCGACATGGTGAACAGCATGTCGGATCCGTCCTGCCGCAAGTGTGAAACTAGCCTAAGTGCCAGGACACGTATGGATAATTAGTGCGCAGAATTGTCCTTATCCACTACACAAGCCTTCCGGGACATAGTGGAAAAACCTAAACCTTTTTAGTGGAGTATCCTGCAAATAATGAAGCAGAAGTGTTTGCCTAATTAATACTATGTGGCCAATAAGTATTCTCATTGAAGGTTCAAATTGATAAATATTTATAAAGAGTAGTGCCAAGGCTGGTGATGGTCATATTTTCTCTGTACTGATATTAGATATTAATGTGAATATCTCCTGCCAATATGAATGTAACTTAGGGCAGCTCCATAAGATGTGGAGCAGGGTACCGGTTTTACCACATTGTCTCCAGCAGCATGCTGACATACCTGGATATATTTTGCTTAATCTAATAGGGGTAAAATACCAACGGAGAATTGTCTTCACCCCTGCCTCACAGTGGGTTGTGCATTTAAATGGTAGATAAGAAGGCCAAAGCCGTGACCCACTCTTCTTCTGTGAATTCCTGATTTAACTCTGTTTCCCACGCTAGAATGGGAGGAGTTTTGATAAATAGGTTTTTATCACCCAGGATATTGTACATTAATTTAGTGCTTTTAGTAGAGGGCGTAGCGGTCTGAAACACATGAATTATGTCAGAATTAGGCTTAGGAGGTGAAAGAAAAATCTGGTTCAAGAAGTGCCGTACTCTCAGGTAGTTGTAAAATTCCTTGTTTGAGATCAGGAAATCTGTTCGGATAATTTTTTAAAGATTTCACTGAGTTTCCCTCCACCAGTTGTGATACATCCCTAAACCCTACCTTATACCACGTAGAAAAGTCTGCACCCGCAATACTCCTCTCCAGTGTTGAAATATTTACAAGCTGTTTCGGGGGTATTGTAGATTTCCCATGTGAGGAATGTATTTAAGTCAAAATATTGAGTGCAATACCCTACATCAGGGTTTTTATTGGCAGTTAATTATTTTTAACAGACTTAACCACTTTTTACTTTGCTTTGTGAACGCTAACTATGAGGCAAACATCTAATAAGGGACACGATCATGGTCGTGGTGTGGTGTTGGTGGAGCCTCTGTTGCAGGGAGAGGACGTGGCCGTTCTGCCACAGCTACACGTCCTACTGAACCTACTACCTCAGGTCCCAGTAGCCGCCGGAATCTACAGCGTTATTTGGTCGGTTCTAATGCCGTTCTAAGGATGGTAGGGCCTGAGAAAGTACAGGAGCTAGTCGATTGGGTGGCCGACAGTGGATCCAGCATGTTCACATTATCTCCCACCCAGTCTTCTGCAGAAAGTGCACAGGTGGCGCCTGAAACCCATGCCCATCAGTCTGTCACATCAATGTAGTGGCGGCTGGGCCCCAGGCGGAGAGCTGTTTGGCGCATGTCCTTCCACCGCCAAGGATCGCAGGGCATCATTCTTTGCCTCCTGTTGCCTCATCTTCTTACTCGGCTTCCTCCTCTTCTACCACCTCCTCATCCGGTCAGCTTCACAACCAACTTCAGCACAGCCAGGGGTAAACGTCAGCAGGTCGTTCTGAAACTGATGTGTTTGGGGGACAGGCCCCACACCGCGCAGGAGTTGTGGCGGGGTATAGAACAACAGACCGACGAGTGGTTGCTGCCAGTGAGCCTCAAGCCCGGCTTGGTGGTGTGCGATAATGGGCAAAATCTCGTTGCAGCTCTGGGACTAGCCGGTTTGATGCACATCCCTTGCCTCGCGCATGTGCTGAATTTGGTGGTGCAGAAATTCATTCACAACTACCCCGACATGTCAGAGCTGCTGCATAAAGTGCGGGCCGTCTGTGCGCGCTTCCGGCGTTCTCATCCTGCCGCTGCCCAGCTGTCTGCTCTACAGCGTAACTTTGGCCTTCCCGCTCACCGCCTCATATGCGACGTGCCCACCAGGTGGAACTCCACCTTGCACATGCTGGAGAGACTGTACGAGCAGCAGCAGGCCATAGTGGAGTTTTAGCTGCAGCACGCACAGGTGAGTCGCACTGCGGAACAGCACCACTTCACCACCACTTGACTGGGCCTCCATGCGAGACCTGTGTGCCCTGTTGCGCTGTTTCGAGTACTCCACCAACATGATGACGACGTTATCAGTGTTACAATACCACTTCTATGTCTCCTTGAGAAAACACTTAGGGCGATGATGGAAGAGGATGCGGCCCAGGACGAGGAGAAGGAAGAGGGGTCATTTCTGACACTTTCAGGCCAGTCTTTTAGAAGTGGCTCAGAGGGAGTTTTTTTTTGCAACAGCAGAGGCCAGGTACAAATTTGGGCAGCCAGGGCCCACTACTGAAGGAGGAGAAGGAGGAGGATGGGGATGAAGTATGTTCACAGCGGGGTGGCCCCCAACGCAGCTCTGGCTCATCACTAGTGCGTGGCTGGGGGGATACGGAGGACGCAGACGATACACCTCACACAGAGGACAGCTTGTCCTTACCTCTGGGCAGCCTGGCACACATGAGCGACTACATGCTGCAGTGCCTGCGCAACGACAGCAGAGTTGCCCACATTTTAACGTGTGCTGACTACTGGGTGAGAACCCTGCTGGATCCCTGTAACAAAGACAATGTGCCGTCCTTAATTCCCTCAATGGAGCGTGATCGGAAGATGCGCGAATACAGGCGCACGCTGGTAGCCGCACTCCTGAGAGCATTCCCGACTGACGCCGCGGGACAAGTGGAAGCACAAGGCGAAGGCAGGGGAGGAGGAAGAGGTCACCAATGCAGCTGTGTCAGCACCAGAACCTCAGAAGGCAGGGTTAGCATGGCCGACATGTGGAAAAGCTTTGTCACCTCGCCACAACAACCGGCCCCAACTGCTGATATGGAGCGTGTTAGCAGGAGGCAGCATTTGAACAACATGGTGGAACAGTACCTGTGCACACCCCTACACGTACTGACTGATGGTTCTGCCCCATTTAACTTCTGGGTCTCCAAATTGTCCACATGGCCAGAGCTTGACCTGTATGCCTTGGAGGTGCTGGCCTGCCCTGCAGTCAGTGTACTCTCTGAACGTGTATTTAGCATGGCAGGAGGCGCCATTACAAACAGACGCAGCCGCCTGTCCACAGCCAACGTGGACAAGCTCACGTTCATTAAAATGAACCAGGCCTGGATCCCACAAGACTTGTCTGTACCTTGTGCAGAATAGACAGTTCTGACAGCCTCAACCATCCAGCCTTGTACTCAAGTGCACTTATTCTTTTTTTTTTTTTTTTTATGTCCCAATAATTTGGGGGATACTTCTATGTAAAAATGATAAATAACACACATCTGTGTTGGCTACCTATTCCTCCTTCGCCGCTGCTTCCACCTAGACCGCCACAAGAGCCGACACGGCCACATCCACCCATTCACCGCCTCCTCAACCTCTTCCTCCTTCCTAATTTTTATTTTTTTTAAGGTCTTTTATGTTTTTTTATTCATTTGCCTATCCACATTTTTTTGCAGAGCATTTGCTATGCTCTTAAGCACATTTTGCTGCCTTTTGCAGCCCTCTAGCTCTTTCCAGGGCTATTTTAGAGCCATTTTAGTGGCCAAAAGTTCGGGTCCCCATTGACTTCAATGGGGTTCGGGTTCAAGTTCGGGTCCCGAAATCAAACTTTTTTTTTTTTCCAAGTTCAGCCCGACCTGCCGAACCCGAACATCCAGGTGTCCGCTCAACTCTAGTCGTGAGATGTACTCCCAGATAAGTGATGCTGGATTCTTGCCAGTCCAACTGAAACTTGGATTTGAGAGTTTGTAGCTTGTCTACATGTATCTGTATTGGTAGGGATTGAGATTTGCTTTCATTAATTTTATAGTAAGCTAAAGTGCCAAAGTGCGAAATGATCTCCATAGCGCTTTGCAGAGATTGCCCCGGGTTTGTCAGGGTGAGTATGACGTCGTCTGCATACAATGCTATCTTATACATATGTTGGCCGATAGTTATTCCTTCTATTTTTGCGGTGTTCCTAAGGTTTTGCACTAGAGGTTCTAGGGCGAGAATGAAAATTAGTGATGATAGGGGACATCTCTAAAATGACCCATTTGTTACGTTAAATCTGTGGGACATGACTCCGTTTGTATAAACTTGGGCAGACGGGTTTGCATAGAGACTAGAGATGGCGTGTCTAATTAGGCCTTGGAATCCAATCTTCTCCAACACCAAGAAGGCGTATGACCATCGGAGCCTATCAAAAGCCTTCTCTGTGTCCAAGGTTATGGCAAGGAGTGGAATTTTCTTAATTTCTGCATAGTTAAAGATATTTAGTAGCCTTCTGGTACTATCTGCAGCTTGGCGGCCTTTAACAAAGCCTGTTTGATCTATTTTAATAAGTGAGGTCAGTAGAGGGGCTAAGCGGTTTGCAACCAATTTAGAGAACATTTTAATATCTACATTAAGCAGTGATATGGGCCGAAAATTTTGGCGAACATTATCCGGCTTACCTGGTTTAGGTGTAATTATAAGTGCTGTTTGCATCTCTCTTGGAAAGGGTATTCCTTTGGCCGCTCTTTGGTATATAGAACTCAAATGGGGTAATAGTGGTTTAATGAATTGTTTATAGTATTCCCCTGACAGGCCGTCTGGGCCTGGGGATTTTCCCACAGGAAAGGATTTGATCACGTTCTCAATCTCCTTCTCCGTGATGGGAAAGTTGAGATCTTCTAATTGGGATTTTGAGAGAGAGGGAAGATTTGCAGTTTCCAAAAAGTCTTGTACTTGTGTGGAATAGGAGTCTGGTAGCGGGATCTGATCCTTTAGATTGTAAAGTTGTTTATAATATGATCTAAATTGATCCACTATATCTCTATAGTCTGTTAGTTTCTTTTGGGTGTGGGGGTGTAAAATATGGGAGATTTGGGATCTGGCTTGTGTTGATTTTACCTTAGAAGCTAGAAGTTTGCCAGCCTTGTTACCTTGTGCATAATATCTAGCTTTTATGCGAGGTGGGGCTTTCTTATAATTAAACAAGAGGAGACCCCCCCCCCCCCCAGCTTTTCTCTTTCTGATGCTATTTCTGCTGTGTGTGTATGTGTTGGTTGCTGTTTATTGGCCTGTTCTAAAGAGGTCAGTTTGGTTTGAATGTCCTCTATGTTCTTTTCCCTAGCTTTAGTCTCCTGATGCCACTGTATGAGGCCTATTGTGGTGGATATTGAGAGGAACAAGGTTGTACGGTCTACTAAAAATAGTTCTATGTGCGAGTAGGATGAGTGTGAGGGAGAAAAGTATGTATAGTCCAATCCATCTCTGTGTTGAGGCCGCCAGATGTCAGAGTCCTTCTGCCTGTAACACTGAGGACATACCCTTCTCCGTTCTGCGACCAGTATTGGTAGAATCAATTGTCGGGTCCACTACTGTATTGAAATCCCCGCATATAATCAATTCGCCCTTTTTTAATGCCATTTACCTTTTTCATAACTCTTCGCAAAAATACCATTTGATGTGCGTTGGGGGCATATATATTTACCAGGGTGTAGGTTATATTGTTAAAGGGGTTGTCCGGGTTCAGAGCTGAACCTGGACATACCTCCATTTTCACCCCGGCAACCCCCCTAACTTGAGCATCGGAGCATGAACTTTTTAGGAGTTACGGTGACGTACCGGGGCTCTCCATGGGGCTGCCAGGAAGCCAGGTGACGTCCCCCGCACTGATGGGCGGGCTTTAGCGCTGCCCTAGCCAGTAAAATGACTAGGGCAGCGCTAAAGCCCGCCCATCAGAACCGGTGACGTCACCGAACACACTGCTGGACGGAAGCTTCCGTCCGCAGTGTGTTATGATAAACAAAAGAGCCCGTGCTGTGCACGATCTAGCGCAGGGCAAGGGAGCGCATTGGAGCATGAGATGCTCCAATGCTAGCCTCAGGGGGCCTGGGTGAAAATAAGGGTATGTCTGGGTTCAGCTCTGAACCCGGATATCTCCTTTAATAGAGCACACCAAGATGATATACCTGCCCTTGTGATCTATATATTGGGAAATTACAGAGAAAGCCAGTGTGTTTCTCAAGGCTATAAAACCTTTTGCTTTTTTGTTGTTATGTGCGTGTACTAATGTTTGATAAAGGCAATGCTTTACGAGGTGGGCATCTGTCTGTAGCAGATGTTACTTTTGCACGCAGAAGACGTCCGCTCTTGCAGCTATCGCCTCCCTCCAGGCATAGGCTCTCTTTTGAGGACTATTTAACCACTTAACATTAAGTGAGATTAGCTTTATCCCCATTTAACCCACAAATATAGTACTGTTTGTTATTACATACACTGGAGAGCTTGAATAGAAGCATAAGCTGGTAATTCAAAACAATTTTAAACAAGTAACCTGTAAATGAAAACCAATACGGCATAATGCCGCCTACGGTGACTTGGGGGAAAAGTTCCATATAGTTACCAGAGATTCCAACTACTCAACGAGCATTAAATCCTTGATGGTTGCAGTTGCAGTGGTCTCACCCTCATGAGAAAACAAAGTTTTAGGATTCAGTAAGAAAATCCTAGATTCCTGGTATTATCCTAATAGACGGGATAAGCTAGAGACCCATTTTGCCTGGTAGACAAGGCAGACAATGGCTCTTGATTTGTTCCTCTAATGCAGGGGTGGGCTTGCGGGCCACAATCATTTCATGTGCCCCCGGCTCCCTGCCTCCCTGCTAAAGCATATAGTCCGAATGCTAATGACTGCTTATATTATGGAAGCGGTCATTAGCATGCAGTAGGCATGGGAAAGTGAGAACAGAGCTGCACCGGCTGTACTCCCTGGTCTTCTTCTGGGCCTTGTTCTGTGTCCTGATAGATACAGCATCAACACCTAGTGCACGTAGGCTTGCACTATGACCTGATGCTGTGCATCATCAGGTCACAGTACTACGTGGCGGGAAGAAGACCAGGGAGGGAGAGTGAATCTGCCGAGTGTTAGCGCCATCCGGAGCTGGAGAGGTAAGTTTATTTATTTATTTAAATGTCTGATTGGGGGGCCTGATCTGACGATAGTGCAGGATGGGGGGGGGGGGTCTGATTGGAGGCTGGTGGTGTCTGATGTGGGCTTATCTGAGGCCAATGGATGCTGGGGAGGGTGAGATGGCGGTCTGATCTGAGGCTGGATTGTCTGATGGGGGTCTGATTGAGGCTGATGTAGGCTGTTGGGTCTGATGGGAGGCTGATGTAGGTGGAGGGGCTGATCTAAGGCTGAGAAAAGGACAGAGGCAGGAAGGGGAGTACCCAGGAATTTTTCCTAGGGGGGTTGGAGATTAAATCAAAGGTGGCACCTCACTATAGGTACCAGGTGGCCTCAATGTGGAGAGTTGTGAGCACTACATTTTGGAATGGCTCATCGGTGGTGTCACTTGGACAGGGCTGGATTTGGGGGTATAGCCAGGGTAATAACGAGTAAAGTTTACATCTGTTGCTGCAGCATGACTAAAGGCATGGCCACACAGATTTCTCCATACAGTTTTGGAAACCAAAAACAGGAGTGAATTAAAAGAAATAAGTCGTATCTGTCTTTCATACCTTTTTTTTATTTTTATGATCCACTCCTGATTTTGGTTTCCAAAACTGTATCAGGAAACCTGACTGTGTGGCCGTACCCTAAGGATCCCAAATGGCAGCTACCAATAATTGTGGTTCCAAAAAGAAAAATAGCTTAGTCGGAATACCCTAAAGCTGACATATTGGTTCATGTAAAAAAAATGTACACTTGAATAAGGCTCTATTGCTGTTTGCGCTAGAGACTTGATGTAAGTCAATGGAGTCTGTTGTGTTCAGTATGTATCCAGCAGAGGGTGGTGTCTTCCATCCACAATGTAGATATGAACAAAGCCTATGGTATAGAGCTTGCAATAAACATAAAAGACAGAAAATCAATTTCTGCTGTAAATGGCATTTTGGTATTCTGTGCTGCTGAAAACAACAAGGAAACAATTTCGCTTATCGCTAATGCTGAAAAATGTCAGTAGAAAGAAATACTACTTGTGTTTTGAATTAAAAAAAGTTATTAATTAAATAACATCTTATGCAATTAATTAGATTCTCGTAATTTTAGCTTTTGTGGTTTATAAGTAGATTTTTCTAAGTCTATGGTTTCTCAGTCTGTGGGAGATCTCAATGCAGGGAAATTCAAAGGGAACATAGTCGTAAGTGATCACAGCACAGCCCACACAGAATACAGCTTTTGTACAAATGAGAAACTGCTTATACTTAAAGGGGCTGTCTCACTTCAGCAAATGGCATTTATCATGTAGAGAACTTTAATACCAGGTACTTACTAATGTATTGTTATTATCCATATTGCCTCCTCCATAGTGTGCAAACAAGGCCACCACTCCTGGGTTGCATATATTAGTAAGTGCCTTCTATTAACTTTGTCTACATGAAAAATGCCATTTGCTGAAGTGAGACAACCTCTTTAACCCCTTCCCGACATCCTCGGTATATGTACGCTGCATGTCAGGTCTTTAAGGAACCTAAGAATAAATGGGGCGACTCACCCTGCTTTAGGACCTCTATGGTGCTCCAACTGCAATTGATGCACCCAGATCTAGTGATGCCCCGAACTATTCGCCGGCGAACAGTTCCCGGCGAACATAGCTTGTTGGCCTTCGCCATGGTGGGCGAACATATGCGATGTTCGGTCCGCCCCCTATACATCATTATTGAGCAAACTTTGACCCTGTACCTCACAGTCAGCAGACACATTCCAGCCAATCAGCAGCAGACCCTCCCTCCCAGACCCTCCCACCTCCTGGACAGCATCCATTTTAGATTCATTCGGAAGCTGTATTCTTAGTGAGAGGAGGGAGAGTGTAGCTGCTGCTGATTCAATAGGGAAAGCGTTAACTAGGGCAGTGTTCTGTGTCCACAGACTCATCTGCTGTAAGAACAGCATCCTGACAGCACCCCAAAAAGCCCTTTTCAGGGCTGGTACATCGGTCTGCTTTTTATATATATATATATATATATATATATATATACACATTGCAGTTGCCTGCCCGTGTGTGAGAGGCTGCAGGCTCAGTCACAGACAGTACTGTGTTCACACCATTCATACAGGGTGTCACAGACAATACATTGCAGATAAATAATTCAATTTATATTATTTATCTGTGATATAATCGCATTTGCAAGCCAGTGAGTGACTGTGTGGCCCACAGACAGTACTGTGTGCACACCATTCATACAGGGTGTCACAGACAATACCTTGCAGATAAAAATAATTCAATTTATATTATTTCTCTGTGATATAATCGCAGTTGCAAGCCAGTGTGTGTCAGGCCCACACAGACTGTACTGTGCCCACTGCCCACCACTTATATAGGGTGGCACAGTACCTTGCACGCATAGTACCACGTGGTCGTGGTGCTGTGATTTCCACTGGCACTGGAATAATGCCCAGTGTTCAGAGGCCACGTACCCTGAACCCCAAAAATTCGGAGAAAATAGTTCTCCGAAGGTTCAACAGCTTCCGCTAAGAACCTTGACGCACCATCCTCCTCCAGCTCAGCTTTGGTCACCTGCTCTCAAGTTACCACTCTCCTGCCCGCTGCGACCACCACCACTACCACCACAGCCACCACAGCCGCTTCACTTGATCCCTCAGAGGAGTTATTTACACATCAGTTGGATGAAATTAGTGATGCGCAACCATTATTGACAGAGAATGTAGATAACAGGGATATGTCTCAGTCAGGCAGCATTACACACATGGACGTACGGTGTGATGATGATGAAGATGTTGTACCCACTGCTACTTCCTTTGCTGAGGTGTCAGATACAAGTGACGCGGTTGATGATGACGATGCGTCCGTGGATGCCACGTGGGTGCCTGCTCGAAGAGAAGAAGAAGAGGGGGGAAGTTCTGAAGGGGAGACAGAGAGAAGGAGGAGACGAGTTGGAAGCAGGGGGAGGTCATCGCAAGGAACTAATGGCACAGTCAGACAGCATCTATCGGCACCCGGGGTCAGCCAGACAGCACGCCAATCAACGCATGCTGTTGCCACCACCAAAATGCCGTCATTGCAAAGCTCAGTAGTGTGGCATTTTTTTTGTGTGTTTGCCTCTGATAATAGCAATGCCATTTGCAACCTGTGCCAAAAGAAACAGAGTCGTGGGAAGTCCAACAGCCACCTCGGTACAACTGCTTTGCGAAGGCACATGATCTCACATCACAAACGCCAATGGGATCAACACATGAGTACAAGCAGCACACAAACTCAAAGCCACCATCCTCCTCCTGGTCAAGCATCTTCAGCCACATCAACCACTGCTGTCCTCCTTGCCCCCTCTCAACCACCCGCCACTCCACCTCTCACCTTCAGCAGTTCCATCTCATCTGCCCACAATCAGGTGTCTGTAAAGGAAATGTTTGAGCGTAAGAAGCCAATGTCACAGAGTCACCCCCTTGCCCGGCGTCTGACAGCTGGCTTGACAGAACTCTTAGCCCGCCAACTTTTACCATACCAGCTGGTGGAGTCTGAGGCCTTCAAAAAAAATTTCGCTATTGGAACACCACAGTGGAAGGTACCCGGACAAATTTATTTTTCAAAAAAGGCAATCCCAAACCTCTACTCAGTGATTGAAAAGGAAGTCATGGCATCTCTGGCATACAGTGTTGGGGCAAGGGTCCATCTGACCACTGATAACTGGTCTGCAAAGCACGGTCAGGGCAGGTATATCACGTAGACTGTGCATTGGGTCAACCTGCTGACGGCTGCCAAGCATGGAATGTGTGGCTCTGCAGCGGAGTTGGTGACACCGCCTCGACTTGCAGGCAGGCTGAGTCCTCTTCTGCTGCGGCGTCTGGCTGCACATCAACTGAATCCCCCTAGCTCCCCAGGGGCTATTCCACATCCCGGATACGACAGTGTCACGCTGTCTTGGGGTTGACTTGCCTGAAAGCAGAGAGCCACACCGGACCAGCACTCCTGTCCGCCCTGAACGCACAGGTGGATCAGTGGCTGACCCCGCACCAACTGGAAATCAGCAAAGTGGTGTGTGACAATGGAAGCAATTTGTTGGTGGCATTGAATTTGGGCAAGTTGTCACATGTGCCGTGCATAGCACATGTGTCGAATCTCATCGTACAACGCTTTGTGTCTAAGTACCCAGGCTTACAGGACGTCCTCAAGCAGGCCAGGAAGGTGTGTGGCCATTTCAGGCGTTCCTACACGGCCATGGCGCACTTTTCAGACATTCAGCGCCGAAACAACATGCCAGTGAGGCGCTTGATTTGCAACAGCCCGACACTTTGGAATTCAACACTCCTAATGTTCAACCGCCTGCTCGAACAAGAAAAAGCCGTCAACGAGTATTTGTATGACCGGGGTGCTAGGACAGCCTCTGCGGAGCTGGGAATTTTTTTGCCACGTTACTGGACGCTCATGTGCAATGCCTGTAGGCTCATGCGTCCTTTTGAGGAGGTGACAAACCTAGTCAGTCGCACCGAAGGCACCATCAGCGACCTCATCCCATTTGTTTTCTTCCGTGAGCGTGTCCTGCGAAGAGTGCTGGATCCGGCTGTAGATGAGCGTGAAGAGGAAGGGGAAGAGTTGTGCTCACCATCACCACCAGAAACAGCCTTGTCATCATCGCTTGCCGGACCTGCGGCAACGCTGCAAGAGGAGTATGAGGAAGAGGAGTCAGAGGAGGAATGTGGCTTTGATGAGGAGGAAGACCAACCACAGCAGGCATCCCAGGGTGCTCGTTGTTGTCACCTATCTAGGACCCGTGGTGCTGTACGTGGCTGGGGGGAAGAACAGACCATCAATGACATCAGTGAGGACGAGGAATGGGAAATAAGTAGCTCGGCATCCAACCTTGTGCAAATGGGGTCTTTCATGCTGTCATGTCTGTTGAGGGACCCTTGTATAAAAAGGCTGAAGGAGAACGACCTTTACTGGATGGCCACGCTACTAGACCCCCGGTATAAGCAGAAAGTGGCAGAAATTTTACCAAATTACCGAAAGTCAGAAAGGATGCAGCAGTTCAAAACCAAACAAAAAAATATGCTTTACACAGCTTATAAGGGGGATGTCACAGCACAACGGGAATCTAACTGGGGAAGAGGTGAAAGCAATCCTCCTCCTACCACGACCATGGCGGCAAGGACAGGACGCTTTACAGATGTGTTGTTGATGGAGGACATGAGCTCTTTCAGTCCTACACATCGCCACAGCCCTTCGGGATCCAGCCTTAGAGAATGACTCGACCGACAGGTGGCAGACTACCATGCCTTAACTGCAGATATCGACACTCTGAGGAGCGATGAACCCCTTGACTACTGGGTGTGCAGGCTTGACCTGTGGCCTGAGCTATCTCAGTTTGCGATAGAACTTCTGGCCTGCCCCGCTTCAAGTGTCCTGTCAGAAAGGACCTTCAGTGCAGCAGGAGGCATTGTCACTGACAAAAGAAGTCGCCTTGGTCAAAAAAGTGTTGATTACCTCACCTTCATTAAGATGAATGAGGCATGGATCCCGAAGGGACTGACAGTGGGGGATACGTTTGACTAACAAAAGGCCTGATGACATGCCTTGGCCTCAAAATGGTCCCCACGCTGCTGTATTTAATGTCTGCATACCGGATGACTTTCGTGAATTCTCCGCCACCAACTAGGGTTCAAGCCGCAATGTTTTAGTCACTTTTCTGCCTGGAAAACATCAAGTTTTTCCGGCCGCTGCTGCAACAGCGGCTGCAACAATACCATTATTTTTCTGGTATGTGTACATGCCTAATTTTTCTGGCCTCTGGTGCTGCACTGTGGCTGCAAAAACAAGTGTCAATTCCCCTTCGTGATCGTTACCTTCTTGTGGTGAAGGGGCTTGCGTATCACAATGAAGCGATCATCACCTTTATGAGTGTGTTGGCAATGTTGCCACACCCCAGATGATAAGACCGTTGCTTCATTATGATCAGACCAAAAGCGATCGGCTGGATAATTTTTCATAGAAAAAACATTCATTATTTTTTTTTAAGTTGTATGGGTTTTTAATACATAAAATAAAAAAAATCATAATAAAGTCTCTTAATAGTTTATTAGAAATAATGCAGACAATTTAAAAAAATCCCCATCAATTCCAATACAAAGCAAGTACAAAGCTCAGAACTAAATTATTTCAGGATGTCGTAATGGTTTGTTAATTCGACAATGGTTAATCAATTTGACACATGTCCCCGGATAGGGGACGTAACAGGGATTAAATTGGAATAGTACTAGTTAAGACACCACTTATATAGGGTGTCACAGCACATTGCTCCGTACACGCGCAGTGCCCCAACTTGGGAGTAAGAGGAGCGACCAAGCTGCTTTTTCCATCTCCAGGTTCCTAAAATCAATTCAGTTTGGTGTATCAGAGTTTGGTCTGTCACTGTGAAGGCAGTCAAAGGTACCCGGCCCAATTTTTTTTTCACAAAAGGCAATCCCTGATATGGGACGTAACAGGGATTAAACTGATGAGAATAGTACTACAGAAAATACCACTCATATCGGGTGTGACAGTAAATTGCATGGCGCAGACGCAGTGATTGTGGATTCAAACAAAGGGGAGGGAGCCAGCGTTTTTTTAACCACATCCCCGTTCGAAAAATCAATTCAATAAATGGACCCCAGATTGGGGATGTAACAAGGATTAAACTGATGAGAAGAGAACTACAGAAAATACCACTCATATCGGGTGTGACAGTAAGTTGCACGGCGCAGACGCAGTGACCGTGGATTAAAACAAAGGGGAGGGAGCCAGCGTTTTTTAAACCATCTCCACGTTCGAAAAATCAATTCAATTCACCTTTTGGGGTCCCTTGGTGTTGTGCAGGTGGAGGAAGAAACCTTCAATGACATCAACAGGACATGGCTAGCTTGGTATCCAACCTTGTGCAAATGGGGAGTTTGCGTTTGGGCAAATGGACTGTTTGCGGTTGTTTGCGGTGCATTAAAAGGGGAGTTTGGTCTGTCAATGTCTGGCGTGGCGTAACCCTTACACTACCTGATCGATACAACATCATTCCTGATCATATACACACACTGGATGTTTTAAACTACGTTGTTTTAAAAAAAAATTAGGATTGTTAGGTGATTTATGCCCTTTATGGATTAAAATCCAACTCTGCGTCAACTATGTAATTTTCAATGGGAGTTTTGCCACTTTTCCATCACTACTGTGGCTAGAAAGAGTCCCTGTGGGTTTTAAAATTTGCCTGCCTATTGAAGTCAATGGCGGTTCGCCCGTTCACGAACATTTGCAAAAATTCGCGTTTGCCGTTCACGAACGGAAAATTTTATGTTCGCGACATCTCTACCCAGATCAAGAGGTAAGGTTATAAGGTATAGATGTGTAGAAGGGCACCCAACATATGGAGTCACATTGAAACATAGGAATTTGAATATATAGTGATTTATTGAACACAATCTAAAATAGACAACTGAAGTGGTAAAAACAGCAAAAGTAAAACACACAATAAAATGCGTATCATAAAGGCATAAAATAAGACATAAAATGGCAATCAAATGAGCAATATAGATATGTTAAGATGGTAGGAGGGGGGAGTTTGAAATGTCCGGTACCACAACAAAACGCAGGTCAACGCTATAGGCAGATTAGGGTCCTAAATCTGCAGTTATGGGGACTATCGATATTTTCCTAAAAATATAATCGTATAGTCTTAGGCCATCTATGTTATAAACATTTTGTGGCATCCCACATTTTTGAATAGTGTTAAAATCGGCACAACAGTAATGTTCGACAAATAAATAATAGGAATCTTTACTAAGCTTTATGTATAGAAGCTTGTTTGCGGCTTTCTGCTGATAAGCACTGTAGCAGTGGTCAAATGATCCGCTATAGGGTATGGAGATCTTATATATGGCGTTCCACGTGTAGCAGACTTGACTTTCAGCGTCCCACGTGTCGTTACTTTCGAAAACGGATTCGATAGTTAACCCAGACACTGTAGTAATCGAGTCATGCACATTCGATGGATCTTTTTCGGGTGCAGCAAGATTGGATGCTTGCCTCTTCCTCGATCTGTAGGCGTTCCTCTCCAAGTATTGTGTCTTTCGGGTAATTGAAGTCCATGCTCTATAATATTTTTTCTTCTTCCAATAAGCAAAGTCCAGTAAGTGTGGATTATAGTTATGTCCCCACTATGCAAGTCAATAGATTGAGCACCAAACGCGTTTCGGAGTGTTTCTTTACTCCTTCCTCAGTGGTAATGCTTGCATAGGGTGTTAGCTGCCTTTTGTATCCCTCCTTCCTGGATTCCTCACAAAAAGTGGACTGGATTCCAATTCAAAAACGCTCATGGATGAGGTTGCAGTTTTAATGCGTTTTTGCTGCTTTTTTTATGTTCAATGCGTTTTTTGGGTATATGGCTCACAATCAACCCAAACATCATAACTTATGGGTCACTTTCTATTATAAATATTGCTTTCACTAGATTAAATTTATTATAAAAAATTCCATAAAAATGAATTAAAATTATAAGAGAATATAATACAAATGCACGAACTCTAAAGACATGTGGAGCCATAAAATATATTAAAATCTTCGACTAGTAGTTGACTTCCCTTGTGTTGACTCAGACTGTACATGGTCAATGGGTGGAGGCCCTCCATCGAGGCAGAAACCCTGCGTCATAAAACCACACGGGGGTATTGCATCAATGGGGGGCACCCATCCACAATTTCAAAGTTTGCATGTTTCTCGTATCCATTCTTGATATTTGTAATATGTTCTGCTATTCTAATCTTTAGCGCTCTTTTAGTCCTTCTGATAAATTGCTTAGCGCATGGGCACTGGATTATATATATCACATTGCAGGTACTACATGTAAGAAACTTATTTATCTCAAATGAAAAAGAATTTTGTGTTGAGGCTATTTTGGTAGTTTTTTTAGGAAATGATGTGTTCCTACAATTGATAGATTTTCCACATCTGTGGACGCCCTTCATATTTAACTATTTGTGTATGGATCCCTCATTTAATCTAGGATTTTTAATTGACGGGGCAATTTTTATTCCCAAATTAGAAGCTCTTGTATATATTATTTGTGGTGATTTTGATATTCAGGATCCTATGGTTTTATCTTTTTGGATGTAGTGCCAGTGTTAATATATTATATGTTCAATTCTTTTATATTGTGTATTGAAGGGAAGGATTATACAAAGAGATTCTTCTTGCTTTTTCTCAGAGTTATCTTAACTAGGGATGAGCGAACTCGAACTGTATAGTTCGGGTTCGTACCGAATTTTGGGGTGTCCGTGACACGGACCCGAACCCGGACATTTTCGTAAAAGTCCGGGTTCGGGTTCGGTGTTCGTCGCTTTCTTGGCGCTTTTGTGACGCTTTCTTGACGCTTTTTGAAAGGCTGCAAAGCAGCCAAACAACAAGCGTCATACTACTTGCCCCAAGAGGCCGTCACAGCCATGCCTACTATTGGCATGGCTGTGATTGGCCAGATCACCATGTGACCCAGCCTCTATTTAAGCTGGAGTCACATAGCGCCGCCCGTCACTCTGCTCTGATTAGCGTAGGGAGAGGTTGCGGCTGCGACAGTAGGGCGAGATTAGGCAGATTAACTCCTCCAAAGGACTTGATTAATCGATCGATCTGCAGCTGTGCATCATTGAGCTGCTGAAATTCAATTGCTCACTGTTTTTAGGCTGCCCAGACCGTTTGTCAGTCACTTTTTTCTGGGGTGATCGGCGGCCATTTTGTGTCTTGAGGTGCGCCAGCACAAGCTGCGACCAAGTGCATTTAACCCTCAATGGTGTGGTTGTTTTTTGGCTAAAGCCTACATCAGGGTGAAGCTGTCACACCAAGTGCATTTAACCAGCAATAGTCTGTTTATTTTTTGGCCATATACTACATCAGGGGCAAGCTGCGCCTGTCACCAAGTGCATTTAACCCTCAATGGTGTGGTTGTTTTTTGGCTAAAGCCTACATCAGGGTGAAGCTGTCACACCAAGTGCATTTAACCAGCAATAGTCTGTTTATTTTTTGGCCATATACTACATCAGGGGCAAGCTGCGCCTGTCACCAAGTGCATTTAACCCTCAATGGTGTGGTTGTTTTTTGGCTAAAGCCTACATCAGGGTGAAGCTGTCACACCAAGTGCATTTAACCAGCAATAGTCTGTTTATTTTTTGGCCATATACTACATCAGGGGCAAGCTGCGCCCGTCACCAAGTGCATTTAACCCTCAGTAGTGTGGTTGGTCAAGCTGTCACACCAAGTGCATTTAACCAGCAATAGTCTGTTCATTTTTTGGCCATATACTACATCAGGGGCAAGCTGCGCCCGTCACCAAGTGCATTTAACCCTCAGTAGTGTGGTTGGTCAAGCTGTCACACCAAGTGCATTTAACCAGCAATAGTCTGTTCATTTTTTGGCCATATACTACATCAGGGGCAAGCTGCGCCCGTCACCAAGTGCATTTAACCCTCAGTAGTGTGGTTGGTCAAGCTGTCACACCAAGTGCATTTAACCAGCAATAGTCTGTTCATTTTTTGGCCATATACTACATCAGGGGCAAGCTGCGCCCGTCACCAAGTGCATTTAACCCTCAGTAGTGTGGTTGGTCAAGCTGTCACACCAAGTGCATTTAACCAGCAATAGTCTGTTCATTTTTTGGCCATATACTACATCAGGGGCAAGCTGCGCCCGTCACCAAGTGCATTTAACCCTCAGTAGTGTGGTTGGTCAAGCTGTCACACCAAGTGCATTTAACCAGCAATAGTCTGTTCATTTTTTGGCCATATACTACATCAGGGGCAAGCTGCGCCTGTCACCAAGTGCATTTAAACCTCAGTAGTGTGGTTGGTCAAGCTGTCACACCAAGTGCATTTAACCAGCAATAGTGTGGTTATTTTTTGGCCATATCCCAGTCTAATTCTGTCAGTAAATCCATACCGGTCACCCAGCGCCTAAATACTAGGCCTCAAATTTATATCCCGCAAAATCTGTCATTACCGCTGTACTGTTGTGGCTGGGCAAGTTATTTAGTGTCCGTCAAAGCACATTTTTTGTTCTGGGTTGAAATACAATTCCCAATTTAGCAATTTCATAATTTAGTGGTTTCTGCTATATCAGAGCTATTTGAAATCTATCCCTAAAAGGGTATATAATATTCAAGGTGCACATAGGGTCATTCAGAATAACTTCACACACACGCTACTGTGCATTTCAAAGTCTAATTCTGTCATTAAATCCATACCGGTCACCCAGCGCCTAAATACTAGGCCTCAAATTTATATCCCGCTAAATCTGTCGTTACCGCTGTACTGTTGTGGCTGGGCAAGTTATTTAGTGTCCGTCAAAGCACATTTTTTGTTCTGGGTTGAAATACAATTCCCAATTTAGCAATTTCATAATTTAGTGGTTTCTGCTGTATCAGAGCTATTTGAAATCTATCCCTAAAAGGGTATATAATATTCAAGGTGCACATAGGGTCATTCAGAATAACTTCACACACACACGCTACTGTGCATTTCCAAGTCTAATTCTGTCAGTAATTCCATACCGGTCACCCAGCGCCTAAATACTAGGCCTCAAATTTATATTCAGCTGAATTTGAATACAATACATTGGGCCAAATAATATTTTTGTTGTTGTGGTGAACGATAACAATGAGGAAAACATCTAGTAAGGGACGCGGACGTGGACATGGTCGTGGTGGTGTTAGTGGACCCTCTGGTGCTGGGAGAGGACGTGGCCGTTCTGCCACATCCACACGTCCTAGTGTACCAACTACCTCAGGTCCCAGTAGCCGCCAGAATTTACAGCGATATATGGTGGGGCCCAATGCCGTTCTAAGGATGGTAAGGCCTGAGCAGGTACAGGCATTAGTCAATTGGGTGGCCGACAGTGGATCCAGCACGTTCACATTATCTCCCACCCAGTCTTCTGCAGAAAGCGCACAGATGGCGCCTGAAAACCAACCCCATCAGTCTGTCACATCACCCCCATGCATATCAGGGAAACTGTCTGAGCCTCAAGTTATGCAGCAGTCTCTTATGCTGTTTGAAGACTCTGCTGGCAGGGTTTCCCAAGGGCATCCACCTAGCCCTTCCCCAGCGGTGGAAGACATAGACTGCACTGACGCACAACAACTTATGTTTCCTGATGATGAGGACATGGGAATACCACCTCAGCATGTCTCTGATGATGACGAAACACAGGTGCCAACTGCTGCGTCTTTCTGCAGTGTGCAGACTGAACAGGAGGTCAGGGATCAAGACTGGGTGGAAGACGATGCAGGGGACGATGAGGTCCTAGTCCCCACATGGAATGAAGGTCGTGCCACTGACTTTCACAGTTCGGAGGAAGAGGCAGTGGTGAGACCGAGCCAACAGCGTAGCAAAAGAGGGAGCAGTGGGCAAAAGCAGAACACCCGTCGCCAAGAGACTCCGCCTGCTACTGACCGCCGCCATCTGGGACCGAGCACCCCAAAGGCAGCTTCAAGGAGTTCCCTGGCATGGCACTTCTTCAAACAATGTGCTGACGACAAGACCCGAGTGGTTTGCACGCTGTGCCATCAGAGCCTGAAGCGAGGCATTAACGTTCTGAACCTGAGCACAACCTGCATGACCAGGCACCTGCATGCAAAGCATGAACTGCAGTGGAGTAAACACCTTAAAACCAAGGAAGTCACTCAGGCTCCCCCTGCTACCTCTTCTGCTGCTGCCGCCTCGGCCTCTTCTGCTGCTGCCGCCTCGGCCTCTTCCTCCGCCTCTGGAGGAACGTTGGCACCTGCCGCCCAGCAAACAGGGGATGTACCACCAACACCACCACCACCTCCGTCACCAAGCGTCTCAACCATGTCACACGGCAGCGTTCAGCTCTCCATCTCACAAACATTTGAGAGAAAGCGTAAATTCCCACCTAGCCACCCTCGATCCCTGGCCCTGAATGCCAGCATTTCTAAACTACTGGCCTATGAAATGCTGTCATTTAGGCTGGTGGACACAGACAGCTTCAAACAGCTCATGTCGCTTGCTGTCCCACAGTATGTTGTTCCCAGCCGCCACTACTTCTCCAAGAGAGCCGTGCCTTCCCTGCACAACCAAGTATCCGATAAAATCAAGTGTGCACTGCGCAACGCCATCTGTAGCAAGGTCCACCTAACCACAGATACGTGGACCAGTAAGCACGGCCAGGGACGCTATATCTCCCTAACTGCACATGTAGTGGCAGCTGGGCCCCAGGCGGAGAGCTGTTTGGCGCATGTCCTTCCGCCGCCAAGGATCGCAGGGCAACATTCTTTGCCTCCTGTTGCCACCTCCTCCTTCTCGGCTTCCTCCTCCTCTTCTTCCACCTGCTCATCCAGTCAGCCACACACCTTCACCACCAACTTCAGCACAGCCCGGGGTAAACGTCAGCAGGCCATTCTGAAACTCATATGTTTGGGGGACAGGCCCCACACCGCACAGGAGTTGTGGCGGGGTATAGAACAACAGACCGACGAGTGGTTGCTGCCGGTGAGCCTCAAGCCCGGCCTGGTGGTGTGCGATAATGGGCGAAATCTCGTTGCAGCTCTGGGACTAGCCGGTTTGACGCCCATCCCTTGCCTGGCGCATGTGCTGAATTTGGTGGTGCAGAAGTTCATTCACAACTACCCCGACATGTCAGAGCTGCTGCATAAAGTGCGGGCCGTCTGTTCGCGCTTCCGGCGTTCACATCCTGCCGCTGCTCGCCTGTCTGCGCTACAGCGTAACTTCGACCTTCCCGCTCACCGCCTCATATGCGACGTGCCCACCAGGTGGAACTCCACCTTGCACATGCTGGACAGACTGTGCGAGCAGCAGCAGGCCATAGTGGAGTTTCAGCTGCAGCACGCACGGGTCAGTCGCACTGCGGAACAGCACCACTTCACCACCAATGACTGGGCCTCCATGCGAGACCTGTGTGCCCTGTTGCACTGTTTCGAGTACTCCACCAACATGGCCAGTGGCGATGACGCCGTTATCAGCGTTACAATACCACTTCTATGTCTCCTTGAGAAAACACTTAGGGCGATGATGGAAGAGGAGGTGGCCCAGGAGGAGGAGGAGGAGGAGGAAGAGGGGTAATTTTTAGCACTTTCAGGCCAGTCTCTTCGAAGTGACTCAGAGGGAGGTTTTTTGCAACAGCAGAGGCCAGGTACAAATGTGGCCAGCCAGGGCCCACTACTGGAGGACGAGGAGGACGAGGATGAGGAGGAGGTGGAGGAGGATGAGGATGAAGCATGGTCACAGCGGGGTGGCACCCAACGCAGCTCGGGCCCATCACTGGTGCGTGGCTGGGGGGAAAGGCAGGACGATGACGATACGCCTCCCACAGAGGACAGCTTGTCCTTACCCCTGGGCAGCCTGGCACACATGAGCGACTACATGCTGCAGTGCCTGCGCAACGACAGCAGAGTTGCCCACATTTTAACGTGTGCTGACTACTGGGTTGCCACCCTGCTGGATCCACGCTACAAAGACAATGTGCCCACCTTACTTCCTGCACTGGAGCGTGATAGGAAGATGCGCGAGTACAAGTGCACGTTGGTAGACGCGCTACTGAGAGCATTCCCAAATGTCACAGGGGAACAAGTGGAAGCCCAAGGCCAAGGCAGAGGAGGAGCAAGAGGTCGCCAAGGCAGCTGTGACACGGCCAGCTCCTCTGAGGGCAGGGTTAGCATGGCAGAGATGTGGAAAACTTTTGTCAACACGCCACAGCTAACTGCACCACCACCTGATACGCAACGTGTTAGCAGGAGGCAACATTTCACTAACATGGTGGAACAGTACTTGTGCACACCCCTCCACTTACTGACTGATGGTTCGGCCCTATTCAACTTCTGGGTCTCTAAATTGTCCACGTGGCCAGAGCTAGCCTTTTATGCCTTGGAGGTGCTGGCCTGCCCGGCGGCCAGCGTTTTGTCAGAACGTGTATTCAGCACGGCAGGGGGCGTCATTACAGACAAACGCAGCCGCCTGTCTACAGCCAATGTGGACAAGCTGACGTTCATAAAAATGAACCAGGCATGGATCCCAAAGGACCTGTCCGTCCCTTGTCCAGATTAGACATTAACTACCTCCCCTTAACCATATATTATTGTACTGCAGGGCACTTCCTCATTCAATCCTATTTTTATTTTCATTTTACCATTATATTGCGAGGCTACCCAAAGTTGAATGAACCTCTCCTCTGTCTGGGTGCCGGGGCCTAAATATATGCCAACGGACTGTTCCAATGTTGGGTGACGTGAAGCCTGATTCTCTGCTATGACATGCAGACTGATTCTCTGCTGACATGAAGCCAGATCCTCTGTTACGGGACCTCTCTCCTCTGCCTGGGTGCTGGGCCTAAATATCTGACAATGGACTGTTGCAGTGGTGGCTGACGTGAAGCCTGATTTTCTGCTATTACATGCAGACTGATTCTCTGCTGACATGAAGCCAGATCCTCTGTTACGGGACCTCTCTCCTCTGCCTGTGTGCTGGGCCTAAATATATGCCAATGGACTGTTGCAGTGGTGGCTGACGTGAAGCCTGATTCTCTGCTATGACATGCAGACTAATTCTCTGCTGACATGAAGCCAGATTGTCTGTTACGGGACCTCTCTCCTCTGCCTGGGTGCTGGGCTAAATTTATGAAAATGGACTGTTGCAGTGGTGGGTGACGTGAAGCCTGATTCTCTGCTATGATATGAAGACTGATTCTCTGCTGACATGAAGCCAGATTGTCTGTTACGGGACCTCTCTCCTCTGCCTGGGTGCTGGGCCTAAATTTATGACAATGGACTGTTGCAGTGGTGGCTGACGTGAAGCCTGATTTTCTGCTATTACATGCAGACTGATTCTCTGCTGACATGAAGCCAGATCCTCTGTTACGGGACCTCTCTCCTCTGCCTCTGCTGGGCCTAAATATATGCCAATGGACTGTTGCAGTGGTGGCTGACGTGAAGCCTGATTCTCTGCTATGAAATGCAGACTAATTCTCTGCTGACATGAAGCCAGATTGTCTGTTACGGGACCTCTCTCCTCTGCCTGGGTGCTGGGCCTAAATTTATGAAAATGGACTCTTACAGTGGTGGGTGACGTGAAGCCTGATTCTCTGCTATGATATGAAGACTGATTCTCTGCTGACATGAAGCCAGATTGTCTGTTACGTGACCTCTCTCCTCTGCCTGGGTGCTGGGCCTAAATATATGCCAATGGACTGTTGCAGTGGTGGCTGACGTGAAGCCTGATTCTCTGCTATGACATGAAGACTGATTCTCTGCTGACATGAAGCCAGATTGTCTGTTACGGGACCTCTCTCCTCTGCCTGGGTGCTGGGCCTAAATTTATGAAAATGGACTCTTACAGTGGTGGGTGACGTGAAGCCTGATTCTCTGCTATGATATGAAGACTGATTCTCTGCTGACATGAAGCCAGATTGTCTGTTACGGGACCTCTCTCCTCTGCCTGGGTGCTGGGCCTAAATATCTGACAATGGACTGTTGCAGTGGTGGCTGATGTGAAGCCTGATTTTCTGTTATGACATGCAGACTGATTCTCTGCTGACATGAAGCCAGATTGTCTGTTACGGGACCTCTCTCCTCTGCCTGGGTGCTGGGCCTAAATTTATGAAAATGGACTCTTACAGTGGTGGGTGACGTGAAGCCTGATTCTCTGCTATGATATGAAGACTGATTCTCTGCTGACATGAAGCCAGATTGTCTGTTACGGGACCTCTCTCCTCTGCCTGGGTGCTGGGCCTAAATATCTGACAATGGACTGTTGCAGTGGTGGCTGACGTGAAGCCTGATTTTCTGCTATGACATGCAGACTGATTCTCTGCTGACATGAAGCCAGATCCTCTGTTACGGGACCTCTCTCCTCTGCCTGGGTGCTGGGCCTAAATATCTGACAATGGACTGTTGCATTGATGGCTGACGTGAAGCCTGATTCTCTGCTATGACATGCACACTAATTCTCTGCTGACATGAAGCCAGATTGTCTGTTAAGGGACCTCTCTCCTCTGCCTGGGTGCTGGGCCTAAATTTATGAAAATGGACTCTTACAGTGGTGGGTGACGTGAAGCCTGATTCTTTGCTATGATATGAAGACTGATTCTCTGCTGACATGAAGCCAGATTGTCTGTTACGGGACCTCTCTCCTCTGCCTGGGTGCTGGGCCTAAATTTATGACAATGGACTGTTGCAGTGGTGGCTGACGTGAAGCCTGATTCTCTGCTATGACATGAAGACTGATTCTCTGCTGACATGAAGCCAGATTGTCTGTTACGGGACCTCTCTCCTCTGCCTGGGTGCTGGGCCTAAATTTATGAAAATGGACTCTTACAGTGGTGGGTGACGTGAAGCCTGATTCTCTGCTATGATATGAAGACTGATTCTCTGCTGACATGAAGCCAGATTGTCTGTTACGGGACCTCTCTCCTCTGCCTGGGTGCTGGGCCTAAATTTATGACAATGGACTGTTGCAGTGGTGGCTGACGTGAAGCCTGATTCTCTGCTATGACATGAAGACTGATTCTCTGCTGACATGAAGCCAGATTGTCTGTTACGGGACCTCTCTCCTCTGCCTGGGTGCTGGGCCTAAATTTATGAAAATGGACTCTTACAGTGGTGGGTGACGTGAAGCCTGATTCTCTGCTATGATATGAAGACTGATTCTCTGCTGACATGAAGCCAGATTGTCTGTTATGGGACCTCTCTCCTCTGCCTGGGTGCTGGGCCTAAATTTATGAAAATGGACTCTTACAGTGGTGGGTGACGTGAAGCCTGATTCATCTGCTATGATATGAAGACTGATTCTCTGCTGACATGAAGCCAGATTGTCTGTTACGGGACCTCTCTCCCCTGCCTGGGTGCTGGGCCTAAATTTATGACAATGGACTGTTGCAGTGGTGGCTGACGTGAAGCCTGATTCTCTGCTATGACATGAAGACTGATTCTCTGCTGACATGAAGCCAGATTGTCTGTTACGGGACCTCTCTCCTCTGCCTGGGTGCTGGGCCTAAATTTATGAAAATGGACTCTTACAGTGGTGGGTGACGTGAAGCCTGATTCTCTGCTATGATATGAAGACTGATTCTCTGCTGACATGAAGCCAGATTGTCAGTTACGGGACCTCTCTCCTCTGCCTGGGTGCTGGGCTTAAATTTATGACAATGGACTGTTGCAGTGGTGGCTGACGTGAAGCCTGATTCTCTGCTATGACATGAAGACTGATTCTCTGCTGACATGAAGCCAGATTGTCTGTTACGGGACCTCTCTCCTCTGCCTGGGTGCTGGGCCTAAATTTATGACAATGGACTGTTGCAGTGGTGGCTGACGTGAAGCCTGATTTTCTGCTATTACATGCAGACTGATTCTCTGCTGACATGAAGCCAGATTGTCTGTTACGGGACCTCTCTCCTCTGCCTGTGTGCTGGGCCTAAATATATGCCAATGGACTGTTGCAGTGGTGGCTGACGTGAAGCCTGATTCTCTGCTATGACATGCAGACTAATTCTCTGCTGACATGAAGCCAGATTGTCTGTTACGGGACCTCTCTCCTCTGCCTGGGTGCTGGGCCTAAATATCTGACAATGGACTGTTGCAGTGGTGGCTGACGTAAAGCCTGATTTTCTGCTATGACATGCAGACTGATTCTCTGCTGACATGAAGCCAGATCCTCTGTTACGGGACCTCTCTCCTCTGCCTGGGTGCTGAGCCTAAATATCTGACAATGGACTGTTGCATTGATGGCTGACGTGAAGCCTGATTCTCTGCTATGACATGCACACTAATTCTCTGCTGACATGAAGCCAGATTGTCTGTTATGCGACCTCTCTCCTCTGCCTGGGTGCTGGGCCTAAATTTATGAAAATGGACTCTTACAGTGGTGGGTGACGTGAAGCCTGATTCTCTGCTATGATATGAAGACTGATTCTCTGCTGACATGAAGCCTGATTGTCTGTTACGGGACCTCCTCTGCCTGGGTGCTGGGCCTAAATTTATGACAATGGACTGTTGCAGTGGTGGCTGACGTGAAGCCTGATTCTCTGCTATGACATGAAGACTGATTCTCTGCTGACATGAAGCCAGATTGTCTGTTACGGGACCTTTCTCCTCTGCCTGGGTGCTGGGCCTAAATTTATGAAAATGGACTCTTACAGTGGTGGGTGACGTGAAGCCTGATTCTCTGCTATGATATGAAGACTGATTCTCAGCTGACATGAAGCCAGATTGTCTGTTACGGGACCTCTCTCCTCTGCCTGGGTGCTGGGCCTAAATTTATGACAATGGACTGTTGCAGTGGTGGCTGACGTGAAGCCTGATTCTCTGCTATGACATGAAGACTGATTCTCTGCTGACATGAAGCCAGATTGTCTGTTACGGGACCTTTCTCCTCTGCCTGGGTGCTGGGCCTAAATTTATGACAATGGACTGTTGCAGTGGTGGCTAACGTGAAGCCTGATTTTCTGCTATTACATGCAGACTGATTCTCTGCTGACATGAAGCCAGATCCTCTGTTACGGGACCTCTCTTCTCTGCCTGGGTGCTGGGCCTAAATATCTGACAATGGACTGTTGCAGTGGTGGCTGACGTGAAGCCTGATTTTCTGCTATTACATGCAGACTGATTCTCTGCTGACATGAAGCCAGATCCTCTGTTACGGGACCTCTCTCCTCTGCCTGTGTGCTGGGCCTAAATATATGCCAATGGACTGTTGCAGTGGTGGCTGACGTGAAGCCTGATTCTCTGCTATGACATGCAGACTAATTCTCTGCTAACATGAAGCCAGATTGTCTGTTACGGGACCTCTCTCCTCTGCCTGGGTGCTTGGCTAAATTTATGAAAATGGACTGTTGCAGTGGTGGGTGACGTGAAGCCTGATTCTCTGCTATGATATGAAGACTGATTCTCTGCTGACATGAAGCCAGATTGTCTGTTACGGGACCTCTCTCCTCTCCCTGGGTGCTGGGCCTAAATTTATGACAATGGACTGTTGCAGTGGTGGCTGACGTGAAGCCTGATTTTCTGCTATTACATGCAGACTGATTCTCTGCTGACATGAAGCCAGATCCTCTGTTACGGGACCTCTCTCCTCTGCCTGTGCTAGGCCTAAATATATGCCAATGGACTGTTGCAGTGGTGGCTTACGTGAAGCCTGATTCTCTGCTATGAAATGCAGACTAATTCTCTGCTGACATGAAGCCAGATTGTCTGTTACGGGACCTCTCTCCTCTGCCTGGGTGCTGGGCCTAAATTTATGAAAATGGACTCTTACAGTGGTGGGTGACGTGAAGCCTGATTCTCTGCTATGATATGAAGACTGATTCTCTGCTGACATGAAGCCAGATTGTCTGTTACGGGACCTCTCTCCTCTGCCTGGGTGCTGGGCCTAAATATATGCCAATGGACTGTTGCAGTGGTGGCTGACGTGAAGCCTGATTCTCTGCTATGACATGAAGACTGATTCTCTGCTGACATGAAGCCAGATTGTCTGTTACGGGACCTCTCTCCTCTGCCTGGGTGCTGGGCCTAAATTTATGAAAATGGACTCTTACAGTGGTGGGTGACGTGAAGCCTGATTCTCTGCTATGATATGAAGACTGATTCTCTGCTGACATGAAGCCAGATTGTCTGTTACGGGACCTCTCTCCTCTGCCTGGGTGCTGGGCCTAAATATCTGACAATGGACTGTTGCAGTGGTGGCTGACGTGAAGCCTGATTTTCTGCTATGACATGCAGACTGATTCTCTGCTGACATGAAGCCAGATTGTCTGTTACGGGACCTCTCTCCTCTGCCTGGGTGCTGGGCCTAAATTTATGAAAATGGACTCTTACAGTGGTGGTGACGTGAAGCCTGATTCTCTGCTATGATATGAAGACTGATTCTCTGCTGACATGAAGCCAGATTGTCTGTTACGGGACCTCTCTCCTCTGCCTGGGTGCTGGGCCTAAATTTATGACAATGGACTGTTGCAGTGGTGGCTGACGTGAAGCCTGATTCTCTGCTATGACATGAAGACTGATTCTCTGCTGACATGAAGCCAGATTGTCTGTTACGGGACCTCTCTCCTCTGCCTGGGTGCTGGGCCTAAATTTATGACAATGGACTGTTGCAGTGGTTGGCTGACGTGAAGCCTGATTTCTGCTATTACATGCAGACTGATTCTCTGCTGACATGAAGCCAGATTGTCTGTTACGGGACCTCTCTCCTCTGCCTGTGTGCTGGGCCTAAATATATGTGGACTGTTGCAGTGGTGCTGACGTGAAGCCTGATCTCTGCTATGACATGCAGACTAATTCTCTGCTGACATGAAGCCAGATTGTCTGTTACGGGACCTCTCTCCTCTGCCT